>NC_053022.1:34717631-35017631 GCF_003073215.2 Triticum urartu
AGCCAAGGAGAGTCCCATCCGGACACGGGTGTAGTCTTCAGTCTTCGTACAGTCCGGCCCATGGCTAATAGGCCGGATGCCCGAGGACCCCTTAGTCCAGGACTCCCTCAGTCGTCTCGCCAACTATTGCTTCTACAACTATCGCTATCGCGTAGTGATAAAGTAAAGCAATTACATGGCGATTGCATTTCATACAATAAAGCGACAACCATAAGGCTCCTGCTAGTTGCCGATAACTTTTACAAAACATGATCATCTCATACAATAACTTATATCACATCATGTCTTGACTATATCATATCACAACATGCCCTGTAAAACAAGTTAGACGTCCTCTACTTTGTAGTTGCAAGTTTTTATGTGGCTGCTACGGGCTTCTAGCAAGAACCGTTCTTACGCACGCATCAAAACCACAACGATATTTCATCAAGTGTGTTCTTTTAACCTTCAACAAGGACCAACCATAGTCAAATTCGATTGAACTTAAGTTCGAGAAACAGACACCCACCAGTAACCTTTATGCAAAACAAGTTGCATGTCTATCGGTGGAACCGGCCTCATGAACGTGGTCATGTAAGGTTGGTCTGGGCCGATTCATCCAACAATATCGCCGAATCAAAATATGACGTTGGTGGTAAGCAGTATGACTATTATCGCCCACAACTCTTTGTGTTCTACTCATGCATATCATCTACGCATAGACCTGGCTCGGATGCCACTGTTGGGGAACGTAGCATGCAATTTCAAAAAAAATTCCTATGGTCATGTAAGATCTATCTAGAAGATGCATAGCAATGAGAGAGGGAGAGTGTGTCCATGTACCCTCGTAGACCAAAAGCGGAAGCATTAGGTTAACACGGTTGATGTAGTTGAACGTCTTCACAATCCAACCGATCTAGTACCGAACATACGGCACCTCTGAGTTCAGCACACGTTTAGCTCGATGACGTCCCTCGAACTCTTGATCTAGCAGAGGGTCGAGGGAGAGTTTCATCAGCACGACGGCATGGTGATGGTGATGGGGATGTGATCCGTGTAGGGCTTCACCTAAGAACTACAACGCTATGACCAGAGGAGTAAATTGTGGAGGGGGCACCGCACACAGCTAAGAGAACAACCACTACTAGGGAAAAGCATATACACAGAATCTTACCAGCAGTGTGCTTTAAAACAAGGCGCTCCTGCTACATAGCAGTAGCGCATGCCAAAAAACGCGTTGTTGAAATAAATGTAGCAGTAGCGCGCCTGTAAT
This sequence comes from Triticum urartu, assembly GCF_003073215.2. Lineage (NCBI taxonomy): Eukaryota > Viridiplantae > Streptophyta > Magnoliopsida > Poales > Poaceae > Triticum > Triticum urartu. The sequence goes on from NC_053022.1 coordinate 34,718,884, forward strand.
AAGCCTCGCTACTGCTATAATTTCCACGACCCCGCCGCCAATCTAGTTATAGTAGCAGCGCCTTAATCCAAAGAGCACTACTGCTACTGATCATAGCAGTAGCGCCTTTTCTCAATGCCCACTACTGTTAAGTTTACTCCACTCCTTGCACCTAAATTTAGTCCCACCTCACTCTGCGAACAGGGTTTTTACCACCTTAAATATGTCACTTCTCAAACTATGACAACCACTTGGTCTTCATTGTACCGTATGTGTAGAATTTGTGGCCGCAATATGAGTCTTCTCCGGTTTCTAAACCGGTGAGGACTCATATTGACAATTCAGATTGTACACAAAAAGATCATTTATAACCAATTTTTTTATGTATATTTTTATATGCTTACACATAGCAGTACCGCGTTTTAGGAGAAGGCGCTACTGTTACAGGTGTAGCAGCAGTGCTTCTTGGCTGAAAGGCGCTACTGCTAGGGTGTTTAGCAGTAGCACGTTTCCCTATGGGACGCTACTGCTAAGCCATTATATCTTCCCCAACCGGATGCCCGTCACTCTCGATCTCTCCACTCACACTCACTCGATCTCCCCCCTTAATACCCCCACGCCGGTCCTCCCCCGCCGGTCGCCCTCGCCCCCGCCGGCCGCCGTTGCCTACCCCTCCTCCCTCTGCGCCACCATCACCTCCCCCTTCTCCCTGGACTCGGTAACCCTCCCTCTCCTCCCTCCTCCCCGCCCCTCCTCCTCCCTCCTCCCTCCACTCCTCCATTCGCCGCCGGTCGGCCCCTCCTCGCCCCGCCTTCCTCCTCTGTCCTTCTTCCTCCTCCCTCCTCCAGCCGCCCCTCCTTCTCCCTCCTCCCTCCTCCATCCACAACCCCCTCCTGCCTGCTACATTTTGATTTAATAGGCTAGTTTATGTTTTCTTGTTGATAGGAAACATTTTGATTTACTTAATAGTTTGTAGTTGATATATAACAATTTTGATTTAGTATGATTAATTGATTAGTAAAAATTTAGATAAAGTTGATAGTTTTTAGTTGATATAACCCTCTAGTCATATATAACACTTTGAGTTTGGATAGTTTCTAGGGTTTTGTTGATAGTTTCTACTTAACTGAATTACTACTAGGTTTTTAGTTATTTTTTTAGACATAGTTGATAGTTTCTAGTGATACTGAAACTATTTACTCATTTGATAGAATGAACATGTCATATTCGTTAACTACGTCGTAGGAAAGTTCAAATGCTAATGGAATAGGCAGCGGCTTAGTGAGGTGTAGTTCATTTCTTTTTCTGGTAGATATTCGTTTTGATACAAGTATTTGGTTTGCAAGTGCTAAGTTACTGGAGTCGATGTGTTGTGTATCTTCATGCTCACAGTAGTTTCTTACGTTGGACTTGTCAAATTTTCTTGTGAGGGCTGGGGGTGTGCTTTTGCCGGTGTGCAAATTAGATATATATTTTCTTGTGGGGTTGGGGTATGCTTTTGCTGGTGTGCAAATTAGATAGATATTTTCTTGCTACAAGCATCACCCACAATCATAATTCAGAGACACCTTTAATTTGTATCACTTACTATACTTACTCACACACTTAGCAACTTTATGTTATAGTTTTTCTTTCCTGTGAAGTGGATCATTCATCTTTGCTCATATTGCTTTAGGAAAATGGTGTGACCACCACCACCATGTCGACTGTGCAAGTCAAGGTGCGCCAGCAGCCTTGCAACTGGCAAGCTATTCGACATCAACTTCCAGCCGAGTTTTAGTCATGCGGCGGTAAGAAATTATATGAAATGTAACAACTATTTTTTTTAGTGTTGGCATTGCTTTTTTTACACAGATCTCCCCATGCAATGTGAAGTTGAAATTCAACAAGCTGACAGGAGACATTGTGACCTTTGAGGCTACTGGGGGCCCTACACTATGGAGGTCGAGAAAGGACGCAATATGTCGCAGTTTGGAGAAGATGGATTTGCTTGTTTCCTCACTCGCATGGGTGTTACTGGTGGTGAGTTAATCAGCTTCTCCTTCAGAGCAGAAAGACCCAAGGTGGCCTTCATTTATATCAACAAGGAGGAAGATGATGAACACGATGAGGGCCCACTTGATGAATATGATGAGGACCCACTTCATGAAGCCATCTATGCTCAAAGAATGAGGCTGAGCGAGGAGGAGATGTGCAACCTATGGGACATAATTCCGCCACGTGATGACTTTGTCGGGGTGCCATTCGTGACCCGCCTGACAAGTACCATAGTCGATCGGCATGATATGGTATGTTATACTAACTGTATTAATTTGATGATATATATATGCTTTATTGTTATACTTACAAATGTAAACTATCCTATGATATGCTTAGTGAATCCGATGATATGCTTAGTGTAGAGTCCAATGATATGTTGTGTGGAATCTAGTCGGTGATATGCTTTAGTGTATAGTCCGATGACATGCTTATTCATGTAGAATCCAAGGAACTATTAATAGTGTAGATAATCCATATATACTTATTAGTGGAATTCATGCTTAGTAGAAATGTGTAGTACTATGTCTTTTGATAGTGTAGAAATCTATACTTAGTAGAAATATATTGGCAAGAGGATGTGCGAGGCTACTTATTAATTGACATGTTTTTGTTATTCAGAAATTGCCAAAGAGCCTATCTGTGAGTTGTGGTATCGACCTTATGAAGAAGGCTTAGCGGGAATACACCTTACCGCAAGGGCTCCGTCACCACTTGTACTTACGACGTGGACACAGACGGCCGCACACACTTAAGCTCGATGGGTGGAAGAGATTCCTCGTTGGCAAGAATCTTCATGTTGGACAGGCCATCCTAATTACTATCAGGAACACCCACTGCCGAGGCTTGAGGATGATGATCATCGTCGATATCATCTAGAACTACATATGTGTGTGGTTGTATGACTATATATACCTAGTAGAACTGCTATATATGTGTGGTTGCAAGACTACCTAGTACTGCTATATTCATGTATGGATGCATGTTGACTATATATGAAATTGTTATCTAATACTACCCAGTACCTATAATGCTTTATGATATTGTATCACTACTCTATGACTATATGGTTTTGTGGTTAATGATATTGTTATCTGGTATATGTGAAATTGCAGTTTATTGAAATGAGGTAGCAAGGAGGAAAAAATGGTGAAAGATACATCAGTATCGCGGGGATAGAAAAGCGCTACAACTACATAATAGTAGCGTGTTCCAGAAAAGCGCTGCTGATATAGTCAATAGTAGTAGCGTGGGTATAGACCGCGCTACTACTAACTGTTAGCTATAGCGCCGTAGTAGTAGCGCGGCTACCCGCGCTGCTGGTAGCATCAAAACCCGTGTTACTACTAGGGTTTTCCCTAGTAGTGAACTATTGTTCTTCGGGGTGCCCCCTGCCCCGTATATAATGGAGGGGAGAGGAGGCCGGCCACCAAGGGGGCATGCCAAGGGGGGGATTCCTACTAGGACTCCACTCCTAGTAGGATTTGCCCCCCTTTCTCCTTTCTCACCGGAGGGGGGAAAGGAAGGAGAGGGAGGGGGAGAGGGAAAGGGGGCCGCGACCCCTCCTCCTTGTCCAATTCAGACTCCCTTAAAGGGCGGCGCGCGCCACCCCTTGCGGGCTCCCCTCTCTCTCCCTTAAGGCCAATGTAGGCCCAATACATCCGGGGGGGGTCCGGTAACCCCTCGGTACTCCGATAAATATCGAAAATGTCCCAAAACCATTCCGGTGTCCGAATACTATCATCCAATATATCAATCTTTACCTCTCGAACATTTGGAGACTCCTCGTCATGTTTGTGATCTCATCCGGGACTCCGAACAATCTTTGGTCACCAAAACACATAACTCATAATACAAATCGTCATCGAACGTTAAGCGTGCGGACCCTACGGGTTCGAGAACTATGTAGACATGACCGAGACACATCTCCAATCAATAACTAACAGCAGAACCTGGATGCTCATATTGGTTCCTACATATTCTATGAAGACCTTTATCGGTCAAACAGCAATAACAACATACGTTATTCCCTTTGTCATCGGTATGTTACCTGCCTGAGATTCGATCGTTGGTATCCTCATACCTAGTTCAATATCGTTACCGGCAAGACTCTTTACTCGTTATGTAATGCATCATCCCATAACTAACTCATTAGTCACATTGCTTGCAAGGCTTATAGTGATGTGCATTACCGAGAGTGCCCAGAGATACCTCTCCGATACTCGGAGTGACAAATCCTAATCTTGATCTATGCCACAAACACCTTCAGAGACACATTTAGAGCATACTTATAATCACCCAGTTATGTTGTGACGTTTGATAGCACACAAGGTGTTCCTCCAACATTCGGGAGTTGCATAATCTCATAGTTAGAGGAATATGTATAAGTCATGAAGAAAGCAATAGCAATAAAACTTAACGATCATTATGCTAAGCTAACGGATGGGTCTTGTCCATCACATCATTCTCTAATGATGTGATCCCGTTCATCAAATGACAACACATGTCTATGGTCAGGAAACTTAACCATCTTTGATTAACAAGCTAGTCAAGTAGAGGCATACTAGGGACACTCTGTTTTGTCTATGTATTCACACATGTACTAAGTTTCCGGTTAATACAATTCTACCATGAGTAATAAACATTTATTATGATATGAGGAAATATAAAGAACAACTTTATTATTGCCTCTAGGGCATATTTCCTTCACTATTATACCCGCCTTCACCGGCAGACATGCAGGCAATCTAATTTTAAGAAATGTAATTGGGAATGCACCCCCTGTCGTACACCTGCTAAGACTGAAATCATGCATATGCGAGTCCCATTTAAATGCATCATGGAATGGATTATCCTCGGGTTCATCATAGCACCTTGAAAACAGTTGGGGTTCAATCATATTTTAAGGATTGAGATGGCTATCAAATTCCCTTCCCGTTTTCTATGAGGTATAGGAAACTTTCAAAACAAAAACACACGTCCAATTGCCACAATGATGAATAGCAAAATTTCGTGTGTTTGCAAGCAACCTGTGTGTGTACAACTAGTCAGGGGGGAGCGCCCCCAAGCGATATTGTGATGTTGTTGTGTATGAGAACTTAGCTCTCTTAATTAGGCTCGTAACAAAAAGTATAAAACTGGAAATTACGGGCACACCCTCCCATGGCTTGAGATCCAGTATTGGATGAACACTTTGACTCGCTGGTTTTAATCTCAGAAATCAATTGCCCGTCGATGTAAATAATTTGTAGTGCTGGTGCTTTTAGTTTTCGTGATCAAAGTCGTGATTTCGATCTGGTCAAGGTGCCAAGCTGCTCAACATCACCACCAGCTGTGCATTTGGAAGGTGAATCGTGTCTCCCCCTTTTGTTTTGATTTGGCTGCTGTCAAGGTTCCCTTCCTGAAGTGTTTGTTTCCAAATGCATGTAGGTGCACCCCAATGCCTTCCGCCCTACCCCTATAGTGGGGTTGATTCTTCGTCTACTGATCGGCCCGGTGAGGATCGTGGTGGCTCCTCCCTTATTGTCTTCCATCGAGATAGGATCCTCCCTCCCACCATGTGCTGCTTCTCTTCTCCGGGCGGGTGCGCAGACTTCCATCTGGCTGCTCTTGACAAGCTCACACATTGGAGTAGCAAGTAGCTAGCTCTTTTAGATCAAAATCCTAGTATTGATGCTAGGACTAGGAGGCAAAGCACACAAGTTGTATTTATTCTCACATATGTATGTGAAATCTTAGTTATAATACCATTCATAACTGTTACAATCCTCAAATCTCTGGCTATCCATCCAACGCGTTATACTGCCAAAATTTCCAGCTGGAATTTCCATGACTTGTTCAAATTTTGGCCTTCTTTGTAAGGAAACAAAAGATGTAGGGTGTTGAATGCAAAATCTTGGGCCCTTGTTCGTAAGGAAACAAAAACTTTTGGGTGTATAATGTGTGGTAGGAAGCAGACGACATCAGCCAAACGGAGGGAGTGGTGTGCAAATCATCGAGAAAGTAACTTGTTATCTGGATCATCCAAGAACGTCATTCATGTAAGCTACTCAGTTGAGAAGGAGAAATTGCTTCCTAGCAGGTGGAAGTGTAAAGATTTGACACATTGTGTATGTTTCTTAGCACATGTGTGTTTCTGGAGTTTTGTTAAACAGTGCCATGATAGTGTAAAGTTTAGGAGTATTTTAGAATTTTCATCTTTTAAATTCCAATGTAGGACAACTGACCCAAATCCATAAGCCATTCCCAACATATACAACTCTACAAATTGTATATGTTGGTCACTATCGTTTCCTTCCAGCCTAAGGAGTAGAGTTGGGTATATTGGTCACTATCATTTCCTTCCAAAGGGTCATCGTTTGCGGAGAAACAATGAATTTGTTGGTCTTCATGAAAGCAATGATGATCCAGGTAAACTCTCTGAGGAAGAGTTGCAAGCAGAATTAGGGAAGGTTAGGCCTGGGAGACAAGAAGAAAGTAGGAAAATGAAGCGTTCTGACTTGGGCAGCAAGAAGGATCATGTGCCAATTTGGGGCCGAAGGGTTTGTTTGTGGGATTGAAGTATTGGGCAAACTTGAAGCTGAGACACAATCTTTGATGTCATGCACATTGAGAAAAACATATGTGAAAACTTCATTGGGACAATTCTGAATTTGGAGGGTAAAACAAAGGACACACTTAATGCTAGGATTGATCTCAAAGATTTGAATATTAAAGAGGAGTTGGAGTTGAGGAAGGAAGGAGATTCATATGTGATGCCTCAGGCCCGATATACGTTGTCCAAAGAACAAGTGGTTGCATTTTGTCAATTTTTACAAGAGTTAAAGTATCCAGATAGGATTGCTTCCAACATCTCAAGATGCACAAGTGCCGATGGAACCAACATCTCAACATTAAATAAAGAGTTCATAGGATCCGAGCTTAAGTTTTTTCTGAGTTAAATCATATTTATTTCAAAGGTATTTTTACCATAAGTATGCATAGAAAAGTGTGGCTTGCCATAAGAGAGTGGCCAACAAAACAAAACATACATATGTGATTTTATTTTCTTGGAAATGATTAGATCTATGTGCACATGGATAATAAAAGTGTGTTCAACCTGAACATAGTAATGACGTAAATACATTCCTTAAAGGATATGACTGAAAGCAGAACATGATTGAAAAAGTAAATCATATTGCTCCAAATTTTAGTTAGGAATGATTGGGTTTATAATTATGTCCTTGTATGTTTTCTTAGTAATTTAAATATGTTGGTAGAATATTCTATATAGTGTATGATGTAACACAATTTTCATGCGGATATGTTAGGTTGGGAAATACTTGCTTGGTTGCAATTAGTAGTAAATTCTAGTGCTTGTAGACCAATGGTTAGTTAGAGCATCTCCAGCCGTTCGGCCCCCCAGGGCGCCGAAAAAGAGCCGCCTGGGGGCGAGCCGGCGCTAGATTGGCCCCTGGGCGCAACCTACCTCCCAGTCATCGGCCCAGAGGTCGCCCCGGGTTCAGCGATGTCCGTACAAAATATATGAAAAATCGGCATTTTTTGCATGAACTCGGTGAAACTTCATTGAAATTTATACAAAAAAATACAAAACACATGCAAACTATGAATTACAAACGCCTAAACTACGCCTAGACGCCACCGCAATCGCCCTCGCCGTCGTCTACATGCCGAGGAGCCTGTAGAAGCGGGTGTAGTCGCTATCATCGTCGTCGTCGTTGCACGGCTGGCTTGGGCCGGCGCCATCCCTGCTGCAGCCCTGGCCTGGGTCGCCGAGGCGCGATGGTGCACTGGACGGCCTGGCCTCGCCTCTCGTCGCTGTCGAGGACGATGACGCCGCCTTCCTCGCGACCGTGGCGACGGGCCTGGAGTTCGTCGTATGCCCGACGCTGGCAGCGTACCTGCTCCCGGACGTAGTCCTCCTTCGCCCACTTGAGGGCGGACTCGTCATTGGGGGAAGCCATCTCGACGTGCTCTGGCTTCACCGGGAGTAGCTCCAGCTTTTGCCGGACCAGGTGGTAGGATCCGCGCGGGGAGGATTGGGCGGCCTCGTTGATGACGAGGGTGCCACTGTGGGTGCGGCGCCAGAGCGGCATCTCCTCCCGCTCGGGTTTGACGGGGCGGAGCGCGGCCGGCAAGCCGGAGCCCGACGACGAGGACGACCCCGGCTCCATCCGCCACGGCGTCCAGGAACTACCGCGGCGGTGAGAGAAGGACGACCGCTGCGGGTACTCGAGGCGCGGTGATACGTCTCCAACGTATCTATAATTTCTGATTGTTCCACGGTATTTTATTATCTGTTTTGGATGTTTAATGGGCTTTATTATGCACTTTTATATTATTTTTGGGACTAACCTATTAACCGGAGGCCCAGCGCAAATTGTTGTTTTTTTTGCCTATTTCAGTGTTTCACAGAAAAGGAATATCAAACGGAATCCAAACGGAACGAAACCTTCGCGAGGATCCTTTTTGGAACAAACGCAATCCAGGAGACTTGGGGTGGAGGTCAAGGAAGCAACGAGGCGGCCACGAGGTACACTACAAAAAAAAGACACATCTGTAATATTTTGGGCCGAACGAATTTTTTTTCTATCATACATATGACACTTCTATGACGATAATTATGACAAAACCCGGTATCATCATAGATGTGGTGGGCTGCTACTTCTATGACAAAAAATCATGACGGAATATGGGCTTTTCGTCCTGGGCGGGCCGGAGACGCAGTTGCATGAAAAAACCATGGTAGAAGTGAGGGCGAGGAAAATTTCGGGGAGTTCTCGGTTACGGTGGGAGGTCGGGGGCCGAACGATGTGCGTTTCTCTCGTACACGTACGCGCGTGTGTGCGAGGTGTTGGCTCTAACTGAACTCGAGCGAGGCATTGGGCTCTAACTAAACCCGAGCGATTGCACTACAGGCTACGCGTTACTCAACCCGAGCGATCGATCGATGGCTGTTAACTGAACCCGATCGAGCGATTCCTTTGCTACTGCTGCTAACTGAAGCCGATCGATGCTGCCTCTGGGATGAACAGTGAGCGTTGCAGGGGGCGGGGGGGGGGGGGGGGGGGGGGGGTTGGATGAACAGTGAGCGGTGGCGTTGCCTCAGGATGAACAGGACCCCGTGGTGTGGAGGGCTGGATGAACAGTAGATGGTGGAGGGGTGCCCGTGGAGGGGTGGTTAAACAATAGACAGTGGAGTAGCGCACGGTGGAGGTTGGATGAACAGGAGCCCGTGGAGGCTGGAGGAGGTCGACAGTAGCCCGTGGAGGCTGGAGGAGGTCAACGGTGGAGATGAACAGTATCCCATGGAGTCCCGTTTTGCGGTACGCCACACCCCTCCTGATGAAGAGGACCCCCGTTTCGACCGTAGGAGGTCCGTTTCATCCGTTTTGCGGTATGCCACACCCGTCTCGATCAACAGGACCCCCGATTCGACCGTAGGAGGTCCGTTTCGTCTGTTTTGCGGTACGCCAGACCCCTCCCGATGAACAGGATCCCGTTTCGAACGTGGCCGGTCGAACACAAGGCCATTTCCTCCGTTCTGTGCTACGCCAGGCCTCGTTTCCATCGCCTGTTCCGTCCAAGCCCTCCCGATGAACACGACCACACATTCCGTTCCGACCCAGCCGGTTGGCTCCCGCGCGTTCCGTTGCCTCCCGATGAACAGGACGCATTCCATTGCCTCCCCATGAACACGACGCATTTCGTTGCCTCCCCATGAACACGACGACGACGCTGTTTTTCCGTTCCGACCCAGCCATGTCAACGAGCCCTCGCCGTACGTATGCGCGAGTAGGCATTCGAGACCCCGCCCGTATGTACACATACGTGGCCGTATTTTCTTTCTTGCACCCTGGCCGCTGTATGTACGTGTACATGCTACGTGCGCGCCTCTACTACGACACGTGCGCGCCTCTACATCCACTAGTATATATGTACGTACACGTTCGCGACCAGAAGGACAACGCTACGTACGCTTCGACAATGTGGGTCTCGACTGTCAGGAACTTCCTTGCATGTGAAGATGTAGCTGGTGGGTCCCAGCAGTCAGGGGGGCGAATCATTTTGTTTTTTTTTTGCCCAGACGCACTTCCTTGCGTGGGAAGGTGTAGCTGGTGGGTCCCAGCAGTCAGGGGGAAACATTTTTTTGCGAAATACGGTGGCCCGTCCAGTGGGTCCCAGCTGTCAGGTGGAGGAATAATTATTTTGCGCGTAATAAGGAGGCACTTCCTTGCTGCGGCCGTGGACCCAGCTGTCAGTGTCTCCACGCACAGTACTCTTCCGCTGTAAGTCGATCGTTGACCACATTGACTACGCCGCGCCGAGAGCACCATGGCGGTGGACGACGGCGAGGCCTAAGACGGGGACGACACGGAGGCAGGGAAGACTCGGCAGTTGTTTCCCACACGGAGGGGAGTACGACTGTACGAGGGTTTACTGGTTCTTCTGCCATCGCTGGAGAATAACAACATGTGTGGGTGAGTAGAGGGATGGCTAAGCCAGCGATAGGAGTACGCTGGGGCGGTGAGGCCTGCGCGGCAGCATAGCCGGCCGCGGGGAGGAGGGAGCAGGCAGTCCCACTGGCGCTTGTTTGAGCGGATGGAGCAGGAAGAGTAGAGATTGAAGAAGCACGACGGTTGTTGGATGGACATCCAACAGTCAGTGCTTGTGCGTCAACCTTTTTTATGAAAGCCTCAAATCTGTGCAAAACAACATACAGCCCATCTGCCATTATTTCTAATAATTTACAGCCCATTTGCTAATTCTTAAGGTTTTTGGGAGCCCATATTCTTTTTGTTAGCATTACAGCCCATATTGTGGCCACGGTTAAAAAATTATACGAATTTTGCATATTTTGGTGCGGTCCGAACTGTTTTTAATCCTGAAATTTTGACTCACATTCAAACTGATTTTAAAAATAAATGTATATCAATATAAAATCCAACAAATTCTCCACGCATAAAAATTAATGTAATTTAAAATTTTTCAATGAAAAAAATATTTGAAACTAATTGCCAGTTTGATGTGTTTTAAAAATGTACAGCCCATTTCTCATTACTGATGGGCCATTTTCTCGGCCAGCCGAATGAAAGTTCTCCTCGTCTTGAAAGATTTGCAGCCCAACAGGCCTGACAAAGCGACTTACTTGGCAAATCACAAAAAACTGGGTTGTGGCCGTGGACCCAGCTGTCAGCCTCTCCACGTACAGTACTCTTCCGATGGAAGTCGTGCCTTGACCGCGTTGACCACGCCGCGCGGAGAGCACCACGGCGGTGTACGACGGCGAGGCCTAGGACGGGGACGATGCGGAGCCGGGGAAGATGCGGAGCCTAGGACGGGGAGTACGAGGGTTCACTGGTTCGGCTGCGGTGTGAGGCTGCCGTCGCCGCAGGGCCTGGCCAGCGGTGGGAATAGTAGGGGGCGGTAAGGCCTCTGCGGCAGCACAGCTGGCCACGGGAGGCAGGAGCATGCGGCATGACCGGCGCTGCTTTGGGCGGCTGGAGCAAGAAGACCAGAGGTTGAAGAAGCACTATGGCCGTTGGATGGACATCGTACGGTCACTGGAGCTAGAATCGTTCATATTGACTAAGTTGACAAAGCCCTTCATCCCCGTCAACTTACTGGGCGCACAAGTCAGCCTCCCACCAAGGTGGGTCCAAGCTAGCCGGGGGAGTATTCTTTTTTTTGTGCGTAATAAGGAGGCACTTCCGGTGGGTCCGAGCTGACAGCGGGGGGAATGTTTTTTTTCGCGAAATACGGTGGCCTGTCCGGTCGGTCCCAGCAGTCAGGGGGAAACGATTTTTTGCGCAAAATACTGGTGGCCCGTCCGGTGGGTCCCCGCTGTTAGGTGGAGGAATAATTATTTTCCGCGTAATAAGGAGTAACTTCCTTGCGGCTGCCGTGGACCCAGCTGTCAGCCTCTCCACGTACAGTACTCTTCCGATGGAAGTCGGTCGTTGACCACATTGACCACGCCGCGTCGAGAGCACCACGGCAGTGGACGACGGCGAGGCCTTGGAAGCGGACGACGCGGAGCCGAGCAAGACGCGGCAGTGGATGCCCACGCGGGGAGGAGTATGAGCGTTCACTGGTTTGGCTGCGGTGTGAGGCTGCCGTTGCTGCAGAATAACAGGGGGTGTGGGTGAGTGGAGGGATGGCCTGGCCAGTGGTGGGAGTAGTATGGGGGCGGTGACGCCTCCGCGGTAGCACAGCCGGCCACAGGAGGCAGGAGCAGGCGGCACAACCGGCGCTGCTTTGGGCGGCTGGAGCAAGAAGCCCAGAGGTTGAAGAAGCACTATGGCCGTTGGATGGACATCATACGGTCACTGGGTATTGACTAATTTGACAAAGCCCTCTGTCCCTGTCAACTTAGTAGGCCCACAAGTCAGCCCAACAATATGGTGGGTCCCAGCTAGCAGGGGGTATTCATTTTTTTGGGCGTAATAAGGAGGCACTTCCTTGCGTGCGAAGATATAGCTAGTGGGTCTGACCTGTCAGCAGGGGGGACGTTTTTTTCGCGAAATACAGAGGCCCTTCCTATGGGTTCTAGCTGTCAGGTGGAGGAATCATTATTTTGCGCGTAATAAGGAGGCATTTCCTTGCGTGTGGCCATGGACCCAGCTGTCAGCCTCTCCACGTACAGTCCACTCCCGATGGATGTCCTTCATTGACCACGTTGACCAGGCCGCGCCAAGAGCACCAGGGCGGTGGACGACGGCGAGGCCTAGGAAGGGAACAACACAGAGCCAGGGAATACTTGGCAGTTGTTTCCCACGCGGAGGAGTAACAGTGTTTACTGGTTCGTCTGCCATCGCCGGAGAATAACAGCATGTGTGGGTGAGTAGAGGGATGGCTAGGCCAGCGATGGGAGTACGGTGGGGCCGTGAGTCCCGCGCGGCAGCATAGCCTGCCGTGGAAGGAGGGAGCAGGCAGTCCCGCCGGTGCTTGTTTGAGCGGCTGGAGCATGAAGAGCAGAGATTGAAGAAGCACGACAGCCGTTGGATGGACATCCAACAGTCACTGCTCTCGTGTGTTGACTAAGTTGACAGGGCGTTGCGTGTGCATCAACCTTGTTTTTTATGAAAGCATACGCGTTAACCTGTAGTAGGCACACAAGTCAGCCTCAAATCTGTGGAAAATAGCATACAACCCATCTGCCATTATTTCTAATAATGTACAACCCATTTGCTAATTCTTAAGAATTTTTTTGGAGCCCATCTTCTTTTTGTTAGCATTACACCCCATATTGTGGCTGTCGGTGTCAAAACCGGCGGATCTCGGGTAGGGGGTCCCGAACTGTGCGTCTAAGGCGGATGGTAACAGGAGGCACGGGACACGATGTTTTACCCAGGTTCAGGCCCTCTTGATGGAGGTAAAACCCTACGTCCTGCTCGATTTATTCTTGATGATATGGGTATTACAAGAGTTGATCTACCACGAGATCGGAGAGGCTAAACCCTAGAAGCTAGCCTATGGTATGATTGTATGTTGTCCTACGGACTAAAACCCTCTGGTTTATATAGACACCGGAGGGGGATAGGGTTACACAAGGTTGGTTACAAAGGAGGAGATATACATATCCATATTGCCTAGCTTGCCTTCCACGCCAATTAGAGTCCCATCCGGACACGAGACGAAGTCTTCAATCTTGTATCTTCATAGTCTAACAGTCCGGCCAAAGGATATAGTCCGGCTGTTCGGAGACCCCCTAATCCAGGACTCCCTCAGTAGTCCCTGAACCAGGCTTCAATGACGATGAGTCCGGCGTGCAGTGTTGTCTTCGGCATTGCAAGGCGGGTTCCTCCTCCGGATACACTACGGAAGAATTTGAATACAAGGATAGTGTCCGACCCTGCAAAATAAGTTCCACATACCAACGTAGAGAGAATAATATTTCCACAAATCTAATTTGCTGACTTGTTTCGGCAACACGACATTATGCCATGGCCCGGTGATTATTCGAACCGTTTCCTTTAACTAGCCCCGCACATAACGCGAGGGAGTTTTTTGACACGTCTTGTCAAAGCAGAGATCATGTCCCCCTTATTACGGGATTCTCATCAATACGGGCGTGGGTAACCCAACCGCGCCATCGATTACGGCGCTTGGGGATAAGCGAGTTTTACCAGGCTAGTGGGGGCGCATAGTTTCAGCCGCCCATATAAAGGGATAAGAATTCACCTTTTCATCCACGCCTTCTTCCTCCTTTGCTCATCCATTTTCGCACACTCGAGCTCCAGCACCCAAGTCCGCACTTCCCACCTCAACCCTCTCCAACCATGTCTGGAGCGGGAGGCAGGTGGATGGTCTCCTCCGTCACGGAGGGACACATCAAGAAGCTGAGGGGAGCCGGATACCTGCCCGACGACATCGCGCACCGGCTCCCAGATGAGGGCAGCTCATCCCCACCCCCAGGCCCCACAAGAGGGTAGTGTTCCTTACCCATTTCACCGGCGGACTGGGATTCCCTCTCCACCCATTCGTCTGGGGGCTCATGTTCTACTACGTCCTGGATTTCCACGATTTGGCCCCGAACTTCATCCTCAACATCTCGGCGTTTATCGTCATATGCGAGGCCTTCCTCCGCATCGAGCCCCACTTCGGCTTATGGCTGAGGACCTTCAATGTCAAGCCGAAGGTAGTGAGCGGCCGCCAGGCGGAGTGCGGAGGCGCCATGGTGGGGAAGATGCCCAACGTCACATGGTGAGGGAGTCCTGGATTAGGGGTTGTCCGAATAGCCGGACTATATCTTCGGCCGGACTCCTGGACTATGAAGATACAAGATTGAAGACTTCGTCCCATGTCCAGAAGGGACTTTCCTTGGCGTGGAAGGCAAGCTTGGCGATACGGATATGTTGATCTCCTACCATTGTAACCGACTCTGTGTAACCCTAGCCCTCTCCGGTGTCTATATAAACCGGAGGGTTTTAGTCCGTAGGATGAAGAACAATCATACCATAGGCTAGATTCTAGGGTTTAGCCTCCTTGATCTCGTGGTAGATCTACTCTTGTACTACCCATATCATCAATATTAATCAAGCAGGACGTAGGGTTTTACCTCCATCAAGAGGGCCCGAACCTGGGTAAAACATTGTGTCCCCTGCCTCCTGTTACCATCCACCTAGACGCACAGTTCGGGACCCCATACCCGAGATCTGCCGGTTTTTACACCTACACATGGCTTGAAGGCTCCTTCGTAGAGACCATAAAGGGGTGGCAATCGGGATGGTTCTATATCACCGAGCCACGTGACCTCGAATGGGCAGCGGCCCCCGAGTTCAGATCTGGCATCCCCACGCGGCTCACCTCCTCGCAAGAGAAGGGCCTGTCCTAGGGTATTTCGCGAGAGCTGAACGGACTCCAAACATGTATCCAAAACATGGTGAGGAATAAGCTCAAACTCGTCAACGTAATCCAGGTCATGCTCATCCGCCGGATCCTCCCGTGTCAACGACGGGCTTTCAATTCGTGGGAGTTCAACCCAGCCCAGCACCAAACTCTGAACAAGCTCTTTGACACAACACACGAGGATGCCTGGAAGGTGCTATTCAAGGGCGCCGAGGTTCCCCCTCCCACTACCGAGGATCGCGGATTCTGCGCGAAGCACCAAGCCAGCGCGGTAAGCTGTTTTTACCTCTTACAGGATACTCGTTTTTCATAGTTTGACTCTATGCGGGATCTAAGCTCCCATACCTTTGACAGGACTGGCAGGAGACGGCCGGACAGATCGACTGTCCAGCTCCTTTGCCCGAAGGCCCAGCGGACACCCGCTTGGCGGAGCTGCTGGTTCCGGCGCCATGTGTTATCGGACTCATCGTCCGATAACTCCGCAACGCACTCCTCCCCCGAAGATGAGGAGGAAGACGAAGATGTTCCCCCTCAAGTCGGGGGAGACAAGAAAAGGAAGGCCGCCCCTACTTGGGGGGCCGAAGGGTCCAAGAAGGGAAGGACTCTCCTTCCGGACTACTCCACCACCGCCACCGAACGCGAAGACGAGTGGCTGCTCAGGGCCAAGCCCCGGGCGAAGTCGTAAGTATTCGGATACCTGAGTAACTCATAGCATTCCTTTGTTGCACTGCTTCTCCTAACACTGAATTATGGTTGTGCAGACCGCCCCGAACCCGTGTTGACGTATCCTCGTCGGACGGCTCCCTGGGCTCGTCGAATATGGATAGCGATCCACTTCCGACCGCCACCTCCCCTTGCCCTACGGACAACGCCGAGGTGTTGTCTCAAGAGGCACTGGGTCGAGGGGAGACAGTCCCGGAGGCGCCTCAAAGCGACCTTTCAGACTCCGGGAGCAGAGGGAGCAAGGTTCCTGAGGGCTCCGAGTTTGGCCCTCGGCCGAACACCGCGCCGAAACCTCCAGTGGTTCCGGACTCGGGCAGGCGGCCTACTTCCAAGAGGGGCAAGACGCATGTGCCGGTGACCTCTGCCCATCTAGAGGCACCGGACAATCTGCTGGGAGCGCTTCATAGCGCTTCCATTGACGAAGAGCACCGCACTATTATGAGTGCGGTGGTCCAGAAGGTTCAGTCCACCAAGAGCGGACTGACTGAAGCCTGTGCTAGCCTTCTAACAGGCTTTGAGGTAAGTTTTTGAAATATAGGAGAAATATTACCGCATAGACAGTAGCCCCTGATGCTTTGTTCGGTGTTCAGAAAGAAAAGCCAAACAGAGGATCAAACAATATCATAGGAGTCTAATATAAGTATGTCTATATGCGTATGCAGGCTTCGCTGCTGGCCTCTGCCGCACTAACTGCGGAGGTCGCCGCACTGAAGCAGGACCTTAAAGGGTCCAAGGAAGAGCTCGGCCTTGCCAAGAGGCAGCTCGAGGAGAACAAAGGTATGTAGTACCTAGTCTATGGATCTATATAAAAGGAAAGCTATTGCAAAATAACAGGATTATCATAAATTTTCCAGGGGCCACGACTGAGGTGGCGGCCATGAAGCAAGCGTAGTCCGAGGACGAAAACAAAGCGGCCAAGGAGCGCATCGAGCGGGACAGGCAGGAGGCTCGGGTGGGTGAGGTGCAGCAAGAGCTCCACGCTCTTGTGACAAAGCACGAGGCGTTGGAGCTTGACTTGAAGACGTGAGAGTCCGAGCTTGCCGTGACCCTCGAGAGCGCAAAGAATGCCAAGGCCGAAGCCCAAAAGGCCCTCCAAGAGATTGATGCGATGAAGAAGATAGCAGCAGGTAAGGCATTCTATATGCAAAGCAAGCATGTGAAAGTAAATTACTTGTTACTTACTCGAGTCTGGAGCTCTCCAGGAGCAGTCGCAGATTTGCCCCGCAGCGTGTCGGATGCCGCAACGTTTTACCAGGCCTAGGAGGGAAGCTCAACGGAGAAGTTATTCTGGGCCCAATATACTGGGACCGAGCACCGGTGCCTATGAGCGACCAGCTAAAGCAGCTAGTCGAGCTACACAAGGTGGCCGAACAGGCCATGAAGGGCTTTATAGTCCGGCTGTGGCCTGGCGACGCCCTTCCGAACAGCTACTTTGGCCTGGTGAGGCGGCATGTAGATGCCTGCTCATGGCTGGAAGTCGTCAAGTGGTCCGTCTGCATCGAAGATGCACGCCGGGCTTTTGCCCGTGTGAAGGTGCAATGGGCCAAGCTACACGCCGTGAAGCTGATCAAGGAAGGGCCGCCGGAGGGCAAGGAGCATCGCCACCCTGAGATGTACTATGAGGGTGTCCTGAAGGGTGCCCGTCTCGTAGCGGATGAGTGTACCAAAGATACAATATTCTAGTGAACTCGCTCGTGTAATCATGTAGTTATGAAAACTTGTTCATATGCGCTACGCAACGCTTGTTTGAATTTAAAATATTACCTTCTGTTTGGTTGTTTATCAAATCTGAGAGATGGCTAGTCGTCGGCTTCTGCCCCCATGCCACGAGTGCTGGGGTGTTCGGGATAAACCTGAGCACTCTTGTTCCCATTTTTGGGTCCTTCGAGGGAGGTGCTCAGCACAACGAACAAGGCAATCAGACTATAATGCGTTATCACTCTCACTTAGCCATAGAATTCTATAATTTTAAATTTCGGCGAAGCCCCTAGTATTCGGAAGGCCGAATCTGGGGCGCGATACACGCCTTAAGCCGGACAGGGCCGACTCCTCACTCTAAGCGGCATAAGTCTTTAAGGACTCGAAAACCTCTCGAACAGCGACTAGTCTCTCGCCTTATCATGATAGTCAGTTTTAGCTTTCTCTACTGAGGTGCTTACTAAGGTGCTTAGCCCAGCAGAACCGGGGCACAATCACACTAGTTCTCCCAGTGCTACCTTAGACGATATAGCAGAACGTAAGGTACCAAAACATGGGAGCCGGGCAAACCCAACTATTGACCCAAGACATGATTCGGAACTGATGCATATAATGCTATAAGTTCGGGGTGCCGCACTGTCGAAAGTGTTCGGACATCTCACGCCGTATTGTGGTGTATACTTAAGCCCCTAGCGTATTGGTCGTACCAGAGTGTACGGGTGCTGGATGTCACGAATGAACATATATACATATATATATATATATATAAAGAAGAATGCAATAATAGTCTTAATGTTATGCATTGTTTATTCAAAAAGGTGCGTTTAAAGCAGAATGATACAGATGGTGCGATAAGCAAAGAGTAGGACTATGTCCCTTCCAAGGGCAAGCTGAGGAATAGTATTAAATCAAATATTTCGCTCGTTATTGTAATCCACCTGGGAATTCCGTGGTGTGACGTAGCTTTCTGCCTCCTTGGTTGCTGCATCATGTGTTCGGCAATAGTGCTGCCAGGCAGGGTTTCCAGAGATTAAGGTCCTAAAAAAGAGAAAAATAACCAAACGGGAAGCCCCTAGTGCGGTTTAAGCCGCGTATTGGGGCGTGCCGTAGTTGTGTCCCCCTCCCCACCTGTGCCCATGGTATTTTTAATCCGTAATTATGTACGTGTGCCATGAATTTTGCCATTTGGCTGGTACCAGGGTGGGGGCCGCATTGCTATGTGAGCTCGGAACGTGCCAGGCGGTCCTGTTGCCGATTACTCCAGGCGCGCTTGAAGGTGTCCGGGTCCTTAATCACCGAACTAGTGGATTGCCTTAGGAGGCTGCTTTGCGCTTCTGCTGCGAGGGCTGAAGTGTGCTCCTCTGTTCGGATCAAGCGCTCTGTATTTCCATTAACTGTAATGACCCCCCGAGGTCCTGGCATCTTGAGCTTGAGGTATGTATAATGCGATACCGCATTGAATCTCGCAAATGCGGTTCGCCCGAGCAGTGCATGATAGCCACTGCGAAATGGGACTATATCGAAGATTAACTCTTCGCTTCGGAAGTTATCCGGGGATCCGAAGACCACTTCTAGTGTGACTGAGCCTGAGCAATGGGCCTCTACACCTGGTATGACGCCTTTAAAGGTCGTTTTTGTGGGTTTGATCCTTGAGGGGTCTATACCCATTTTGCGCACTGTGTCCTGATAAAGCAGGTTCAGGCTGCTGCTGCCATCCATAAGGACTCGACTAAGGTGAGATCCGTCAATGATTGGGTCTAGGACCAGTGCGGCGAATCCGCCATGACGGATACTAGTGGGGTGGTCCCTGCGATCGAAGGTGATCGGACAGGAGGACCATGGGTTGAACTTTGGGGCGACTGGCTCCAACACATATACGTCCATGAGCGCACGCTACCGCTCCCTCTTGGGGATGTGGGTTGCGTATATCATGTTGACCGTCCGCACTTGTGGGGGGAACCTCTTCTGTCCTCCGGTGTTCGGCTGCCGGGGCTCCTCCTCGTCATCACTATGTGGCCCCTTATCTTTGTTTTCGGTATTTAACTTGCTGGCCTGCTTGAACACCCAACAATCCCTGTTGGTGTGGTTGGCTGGCTTGTCGGGGGTGCCGTGTATTTGACATGAGCGATTGAGTATACGGTCCAAACTGGACGGGCCCGGAGTGCTTCTTTTGAATGGCTTTTTTCGTTGACCGGGTTTAGAGCCTTTGAATCCGGCATTGACAGCCGTATCCTCGGTATTGTCACTGTTAATGCAGCGCTTATGTTTGTTGCGACGTGACCTGCCATTGCCGTCCTTGGTATCCGAAATACCACGGTTCTTTGATATGTTATTACTGCGAGCCAGCCAGCTGTCTTCTCCAGCACAAAAGCGGGTCATGAGTGTCGTGAGGACTGCCATAGATTTCGGCTTTTCCTGACCAAGGTGCCGGGCTAGCCACTCGTCGCGGATGTTGTGTTTAAAAGCTGCTAGGGCCTCTGCATCCTGACAGTCAACGATTTGATTTTTCTTTGTTAGGAACCGTGTCCAGAATTTCCTGGCCGATTCCTCTGGCTGCTCAATTATATGGCTCAGGTCATCGGCGTCTGGTGGTCGCACATAAGTACCCTGAAAGTTGTCGAGGAATGCGGCTTCCAGATCTTCCCAACAGCCAATGGACTCTGCTGGCAAGCTATTGAGCCAATGCCGAGCTGGTCCTTTGAGTTTGAGTGGGAGGTATTTAATGGCGTGTAGATCATCACCGCGTGCCATGTGGATATGCAGGAGGAAATCCTCGATCCGTACCGCAGGATTTGTTGTACCGTCGTATGATTCTATATTTACGGGTTTGACACCTTCTGGGATTTGATGATCCATTACTTCATCTATGAAGCATAAGGGGTGTGCAGCGCCTCTGTACTGGGCTATATCGCGACGTTTACCGTATTTACCCGCTGTGTTCGGCCCGGCCGGATTTACTTTTACTGTATCCGGCGAGACGTTTACCATCTCGCATAGTGGCGCACCCTCATGATCCGTAGATCGATCTTGCATGTTTTGCTTTGTCCTCCAATACGTCTCGCAGGTCTAGCGTATTTCCCCATGCCTTTGTATTTGAATGGCGTCGGGGTGTAGGCTGAGCTTTTGGCTGGAATGCCACTCTATCGCGGAAACGAGGTGGCCGATCAGCCACGTCATATGCTTCTTCCTCCAGTCGTGATAGCAACCTGCATTTTGGGTAACTCTTGGAGGGGCGTTCGAGTTTATATTCCTCGGCCGCGAGGACTTCAGTCCATCTATCAGCTAGCAGATCTTGATCAGCTTGAAGCTGTTGCTGCTTTTTCTTAAGGCTATTTGCCGAGGCTATAAGCCGGCGCTTGAAGCGCTCTTGTTCGACTGGATCCTCTGGCACGACGAATTCGTCATCGTCGAGGCTTGCCTCATCTTCGGAGGGGGGCATGTAATTATCATCCTCCGCCCCTCCATCTGCCGCTCTCTCTGGAGGGCTTGCCTCTCCATCCTCCTGTACTAGATCATGCTTGAGGGGATTGTTGCCATCTTCTACACTATCCGGAGTGTTATTATCTCATGTGCCGGTATCACCACTTTTGCTTTGGCGGGACTTAGAGCGGCGCCGCTGACGTCGATCGGCGTTTGGGTTGCTTCTTGGAGGGGTCATCCTCCGCTGTCTCGTCGCCATTGCCTTCTTTGGGTGTGTCCACCATGTATATATCGTATGATGAGGTGGTTGTCCAGTGCCCTGTGGGCAGTGGTTCCTCTTCGTCTCCCGCATCGTCGTCCATGCCGTCGATGTCTTCGGAGTCGAAGTCGAGCATGTCGGTTAAGTCGTCGACAGTGGCTACTAAGTGGGTGGTGGGTGGGCAGCAAATTTCTTCATCATCCGCATCCCAATCCTGCCGGACATAGTTCGGCCAGGATCCTCCTGACAAGGAGATAGACCTTGAGTTCAGTATGTTGCCAAAGGGCGAGTGCTGAAAAATATCCATGGAGGTAAACTCCATGATCGGCGCCCAATCGGATTCGCTAGGAACGGGCGTAGGCGGTTCGGAGTCCGTTGCCGGAGAAGGATCCGGCAGTCTGACAACACGGCTCTCGTACAGGGTAAGGTCGATGTTCGGCTCGATCGCCGCTAAGGGTAAGGCCTCCGTGGAGGGGTCCATCCACCCATCCATGGACGGCGCAACTGGCTCCGAATTGAGGGTCGGAGCGGCTGCCGGTGCGATCTCGTGAACACTGTCTGATAGTAGAGCTAAATCGTACTCATCGTGGCCGTGTGACGCTCGAGGCAGAGGCTCGAATCTGTCGAAGATCAAGTCTCCGCGGATATCGGACGTGTAGTTTAAGCTTCCAAACCTGACCTGGTGGCCAGGGGCATAACTTTTGATCCGCTCGAGATGGCCAAGCGAGTTGGCCCGCAGTGCGAAGCTGCCGAACACAAAGATCTGTCCGGGGAGAAAAGTCTCACCCTGGACTGCGTCGCTATCGATGATCGTAGGAGCCATCAAGCCTAACGGCGACGACACAGAGGAACTCTCAATGAAAGCACCAATGTCGGTGTCAAAACCGGCGGATCTCGGGTAGGGGGTCTCGAACTGTGCGTCTAAGGCGGATGGTAACAGGAGGCAGGGGACACGATGTTTTACCCAGGTTCGGGCCCTCTTGAGGGAGGTAAAACCCTACTTCCTGCTCGATTTATTCTTGATGATATGGGTATTACAAGAGTTGGTCTACCACGAGATCGGAGAGGCTTAACCCTAGAAGCTAGCCAATGGTATGATTGTATGTTGTCCTACGGACTAAAACCCTCTGGTTTATATAGACACCGGAGGGGGCTAGGGTTACACAAGGTCGGTTACAAAGGAGGAGATATACATATCCGTATTGCCTAGCTTGCCTTCCACGCCAAGTAAAGTCCCATCCGGACACGAGACGAAGTCTTCAATCTTGTATCTTCATAGTCTAACAGTCCGGCCAAAGGATATAGTCCGGCTATCCGGAGACCCCCTAATCCAGGACTCCCTAAGTGGCCATGGTTAAAAACTATACGAAATTTTGCATATTTCGGTGCGGTCAACTGTTTTTAATCCAGAAATATCGATTTACATTCACACTATTTTGAAAAATAATTTATATAAATATAAAATCCAAATATTTGTCCATGCGTAAAAATCAATGGAATTTAAGATCTTGTAATGAAAAAAATTTGAAACTAATTCCCGGTTTGATGTGTTTTAAAAATGTACAGCCCATTTCTGGGCAAACCGAATGAAACTCTCCTCGTCTTGAAAGATTTGCAGCCCAGCAGGGCCGATAAAGCAAGTAGGCCTTGTTTGGGTATTTCTTAAAAAAAAATAGAACTGGGCCAGCTATTTTCAGCAAGGAAAAACACAACTGGGCTCATGATGTGGTAAACATAAATAAAACCCTGGCTAGACAGGCCGCAGGCCCTGCACAGCCCCGTTGTTACCCTGACCCGTCACTAAAACTAGTATAAATAACAACTGCTTATTCCTCAAAAAAACTGCGCGACTTGCTGGGTCCCTGGTGTCAGCCGCTCATAGTGTAATTCTCTCGTTTATTGACTACGTTGACAATGACGTGAGCCCCAGATGTCCAACCAATTAGGAGGAACCATATTTTTGGGCTTGTACTATAGAGACACTTGCTTGCATTGTGCCATGACGCTGGTGGGTCCCTACTGTCATCCTCTCCACGTACATTCATCTCCTTGTTCCTTTCGGTTGTTGACGATGTTGACAACGCAAGAGGGCGGCGCACCACGCACGGCGAGCGAACCAAGGCCGCCAGGCGGAGGACGATGGCGAGGCCTCAGACGGAACGGACAGGAGCTGTTGAAGTTGCGCCGGTCCAGTCGCAGGCGGAGGGGGGTACGAGGATTGACTGGTTCGGGCACGGGTGCGTGTTGGGGCTGACGTCGCCGGAGAATAACAGGACGTGTAGGGGGAATGGAGGGAAGGACTGGCCAACGTTGGAGGGTACGTATGGTAGGGCGGCGGAGGCGCAGCCAGCCATGGGAGGCGGGAGCAGGCGGAGCCGACGGGGTGGTTTGGTTTGGGCGGCTGGAGGAAGAAGAAGACAAGAGATAGAAGATACATGACAGATGTTGGATGTCAATCCAATGGCTGGTAGGCAGAATCGTTTGTTGACTGGCTAGTAAGTCGACACCACCTTGGATAGGCTATTTCCTCTGTCACGGTCATGCAGCCTTTCCTATGAAAATTTACAGCCCATTTGATGTGCTAGTTCGAAATAAGTTTGTGGGTGCTGGTGGGGGCTAATCACTTGGCTTCTATAATGCACAGTGAGCTCAAGCAGCCGGCGAGAGTGATGTTATTTCCCTTGGTTGGGATTTGTTACAATATTTCACTCTAAATTAAATGAATGGCAAGCCATTTGCCTTGTTTCAAAGAAAATATGACAGTCACGGCCGAGTTGAAAAGGGCAGGAACATCTAACTCTAGCTTACAAACTGTACAAAAGCACAAGGGTTAATTGTTCATCAGGTTTACAAAAAAACCAGATTGAAAAGGGCAACAACATCTAACTCCAGCACTCTTTTCGGCAGTCACAGTCAAATGGATCAGTTGGGTCAATAGAATGAACATCCTGGGTCGTAAAATTTACTGGATTATGACCACAATATGTTGTAAATAGAAGCCTGGCACGTTCATAAGCTCTTTTGCCCACCCGAAACTCCTTTTTTTGCTCTTCAACATACCCATCCGTCAATTCAATAAATATATGGGCTTTTGAATTGATTTTACTATTTACTAGTGTGGATGGGCTGTTTTGTCTTGGGCCCAGAGAAACAATTACTACTAGTACAGTGGAGACACTCTACCGCTTCTGGCTCCTCCAAGGTCATTGAAACGTCTCCCTCTACTGAATGTCGTTATACTTTTGTTCACCGACATGCGGGCCATGCAGCGCGTGGGCCCAAATGCCATCCACGAAATTAGAAGACAGTATGCAGGCGGAGAGTCACCCCAGTCATAGCACGGCAGTAACGAGCCGTCGTATCACAAAACCCCACCTCCCCACAGTCTAAGTTTGATGGACGAAGCAACCATCATTTCACTTTTCGCTGAATCCCCTTCTCCCTCACCATCTTCAAGAAAGACAACACTCGCATCTGCCACTGTTCTTCTCTCCGAACGAAGGGAAGGTAAGCGGATCCGTGATGTTGGTATATTTTCGTTCAGAGAAAAAAAACTTTTGCAAAGAAGTAACCGATCCTCACTCTCTTTTTTGTTTCATTGTCATTGCGATTGTGTTTTCCTTTCAGTGGTCTCCTAGTATTCGTCAGTTTCATGATGGACCAAGGAGAACCAGGCAAAAATCTGCCGATATTGGAGCAGACGCAGGAGACTGATCCCCACAAGACAGAGAGCTCCAAGAAGATGGAGGCAACCACTAAGCCGACCCAGATACGCTCACGGCCACTACTAAGATGGTCAACGCCCCGTTTGAGGTTACAGCCCCCGTGGCACTGCAGGAGCAGTTTTCCCCTCCGAGGATGTGTCCTCCCCCCCACGCTGAGCTACCTAAGGTGATTTCCTTATTTGCCGATCTCGATTTTGGTTTTTCATCTAAGTATGTGGTGATTTTTTTAGAAAAGGAAGTATGCGGTGATTAATAATGCAAAATTTTATTAGCTTCAAAGCCATGCTATACATAGTTGGTTGAATAACTTGTGTTTCTTATACTGAAAAGTAGTTCGGAATTTGTTTCTGTTTCAATTAGAGCCCTGATCAGACAAGGATTGTGTGGTTATACATGTCACTCGCTATGAGGCGGACGACCTGAATATACGCACTAGGAAAACAGAGTTCTTAGGCTGTTGGATCCTGGAAGCCATTTGCGGTTATACCAATCAAGAGTTGTATTCCAGCCTCACTGTTGTCAGGCATGTTGTTCAGGGTGTACTGAAGCACAAGAAGTTCAAAGCTACTCCTTCGTTTGTGAGGCATACTGTTCTTGTGAAGCTTACGTAGGAAGATGACGTGGCATGCCTCCACAAACAAGTTTATCAGTGGCAAGGCCACAAGGTTGTCTTCATGAAGGTTCACATGATTGAGCTGCTGCGGGATGTCCTCGATGATGTTCATGGCAAGGTCCGTCTTGTGTCCAGCCCAAATTAGATCGAGGCATGAAATAGTTGCCCCAGCTAGTGTTTAATAGTAGTTCGGATTGTGTCTAATTATCTAAACCTTGCCTGTTATCGACCCCTCTGGGGCTAGTACTCTGTTTGAATCCGTCTACGGTAACTCCTGCTACTTTTGTGTGTCCGTGAATCATGTGAGAACCATCATAATTGTTGTCGAAACAGATGCGTCCTCACTAGTTTTTTCATGAATATGGCATGGTAAGACATAAGTTGTCACGGTTTATCATACGAGCAGTGTGTGTTTTGATGAAATAGAGCACTCGTTTGAGAACCGTGCACCGACGTATACATAAGTACTTGTAAACACTGTTGGTGCTACCCCACTTGTAAGCAGTTGTGCAAAACACGGCACATTGGCTCAGCTCACTTCAACACTAGGCTATCGACCAACTAACAATCAACAATCTGTTGTCTGATATATAAGCAACTATGTATCTTGTTACAGTGGTTCATGCAGTTAGTTGAGGCCACAATGTAATAAATTCCAAACGTTCACACGCTAGTCCAGCGGTCATGTGGAACACTCACATTAAACTCGTCTTCATAAAAAACTTGAAAAGCATAAGTTAAGCAATTTTATCATCTCAATGATTCATAGAACATAACAAACATATACTAGTTCACATCAAAAGACAAAGTTGTGAGAAGGTTTACAAATCAGGAAAAAACAAGCAAGGCTTCTCTGAGCAAAGGGCCTCCCGGTAGGCTTAAATTTCCTGGAGTTCACTCTAGTATTTTCTTGTTGCCACCATCCAGGGTTAGGTTCTCTCATTCCAGAATAACCAATTATAATTGTGGTCTCGGCTGGAATGCTGAACTGAACCATGCAGTGTACTGACCAACTGAAATGCTTGTGCATTCCACTAAATTTAAGCACCGCTATTTGAAGAAATAAGCAGACCACAATGCCTCTTGTCCGCGCACCTGTCCAAAAAACTGCCGTGCAGCCGTGCCAGCTAGTCCTCGGTCCATGGATGAACTGGTAGAAAGTGCATTCCGGACTAGGATGCAGTTGTTTTCGCTCGTCCCTGCACTGCAATCAGGAAGTAAAACATATGAATCAGCTTCTTTTAGATTGCGTTGGTCATTCTACCTTATTTACTACCAATGTAGGGATACCTTGAAGACAGGAGGTTAGGCGACGGCAACGAGGGATAGCCATCTCAGTTTGCGCAGTTGTACTAAAACTGAGGTGTGTGCTTTTCATTGCGCGGATAGAAACAATACGGAGACAGACATCCCAAAACGATATGGAGACGTACATCCTTGTTTGCGCAAATACTAAATACGGTTATTTAAACAGTGACAGATATTACTACTTTCCCCCGTTTCCTCTTAGAACCAAGTCCTAGATTCATGCTACAACTTTCCCACTTTCTTCCCTATTTAAACCAACGCTTTTGAGTCGACTGTATGAACTAGATTTACTTCTAATAATAGTAGAAGTCTAGGTGGCTTTGGAACAGCGGACGGAAGTAGAAAAGGATCCACACGAAGCGAGCTGGGGCAGTAGAGCAAGGCAGGTTTCAAAGGAATATATACCTGAGGGTCGTCGGCATGTGGCAAAGACGGCGTCGGGAGGCCGCATCTTGGCCACAATACAGCAGGGAGGAAGAAGGGGTCGGAGGCCCTCCCGAGCCGGCGCTCTCTTGGAGAGAACAGCACGGCCGCCGATCGGGATGCGCGGGCAGCCGTTGGTCTCCTCCCTCGCCGCCGACGACAACGTGCACGATGCACCTACACCCCTGCCCCGGTCAAGGTTGTCCGGCCGGATTTGTGACCAGCCGTGAACTGAGCGAGAGTGCAGCCACCTATGTGTTGCTTAGATCTGGAGAGCATGAGAGAGTGAACGAGAGGAACCCTAGTAAAGCAAGCGCTAAGGCTCCTGCTTTTATATATAGTGGAGTGATTTTGTTGCACCAGCTTCAAAAAAATGCGCTCCTACGTGTACCCATGAGTGGATGTGAGAGAACTAGTGCGTGTGTGCACCGCTTCTCTTTGTGAGAGTACAATATACTATGCCCAAAGAACGTTCACCACAAGAGTAATAGTATAAGTGTGTGACGTGTGAGCTAAAATAAAATGTGCGCGCCGTCTTTGGTTTTTTAGAAGTTCTGAGGGTAGGGCGTGAAGAGCACATATGTGCGTGACGTCTACCTGCAGATAGACGGTGGGTGCGACATGCGAGTCTGCGAGAGGACTCGGGAGAGTCGTGGCTCGTGAGGGTGCGTGTGCGTGAGAGAGAGGGGGGAACGTATCAATGCAATGCATGTGTTCGTAAATCATTATCCGACAAACATTCGCCACAACCCTTTTCCTGAATGAGAGGAACCGTAGTAAAGCAAGCGCTAAGGCTCCTGCTTTTATATATAGTGGAGTGATTTTGTTGTACCAGCTTCAAAAAAATGCGCTCCTACGTGTACCCGCGAGTGGGTGTGAGAGAACTAGTGCGTGCGTGCACCGCTTCTCTTCGTGAGAGTATAATATACTATGCCCAAAGAACGTTCGCCGCAAGAGTAATAGTATATGTGTGTGCCGTGTGAGCTAAAATAAAATGTGCGCGCCGTCTTTTGTTTTTTAGAAGTTCTCAGGGTAGGGTGTGAAGAGCACATATGTGCGTGACGTCTACCTACAGATAGACGGTGGGTGCGACGTGTGAGTCTGCGAGAGGACTCGGGAGAGTCGTAACTCGTGAGGGTGCGTGTGCGTGAGAGAGAGGGGGGCATGTATCAATGCAATGCATGTGTCCGTAAATCATTATCCGACAAACGTTCGCCACAAGCCTTTTCCTGACGAATGCCGTAAGAACCGTTAGATCGGCATCCGACAGTGTTAGTTTTGCCATGTCATTTAACAGAACAGCCACTCCTCCTACACACAAATCTTCCACTTGAGTGTTAGCAACGGTCGTATGCTCCCTCCATCCCGAAATGCAGTGCATATAGCTTTATTGAAAATTCGAATCTCGCAAACTTTTACCGAGTTTTCGTCTACCAAATTGCACATGTAGAATACCATATATATATATATATATCATTTCATTCATCTTCTAGAGGTAACTATAAAGATGGGTGAGGAGTCTACAAAGAAAGACCATCGTATCACCCGCAACAATTTCAAGCATCCTTTAGTGTCGAGGAATATGATAGGAACTCTATATCATATGATTTTTATAGGATTTTTTCCTTTAGAGCCAATTGGTTCATAGGAATAGATTCATATACTCCACATTTCAAAGGAAATAAACATGATATCATTTCTATAGCTTTAGAGCCACTTGGTTCATATGAATGGATTCCTATACTCCCTTAATTTCAAAGGAAAATAAAAATTACCGTATATTCAAGAGAAAAGTTCCTATGATATGAACCAAATTACATCTCTTTTCTAATCCCTCATAGGAATTGATATACATGTCATCTCTAGATTCAATAGAAAAGTTCCTATGATGTTGAGGGAGTCCTGGATTAGGGGGTATCCGGACAGCCGGATTATATCCTTTGGCCGGACTGTTGGACTATGAAGATACAAGATTGAAGACCTCGTTCCGTGTCTGGATGGGACTCTCTTTGGCGTGGAAGGCAAGCTTGGCAATACGGATATGTAGATCTCCTTCCTTGTAACCGACTCACCCTAGCCCCCTCCAGTGTCTATATAAACCGGAGGGTTTTAGTCCGTAGGACAACATACAAGCATACCATAGGCTAGCTTCTAGGGTTTAGCCTCTCTAATCTCGTGGTAGATCAACTCTTGTACTACTCATATCATCAAGAACAATCAAGCAGGACATAGGGTTTTACCTCCATCAAGAGGGCCCGAACCTAGGTAAACATCGTGTCCCCTGCCTCCTGTTGCCATCCGCCTAGACGCATAGTTCGGGGCCCCCTACTTGAGATCCGCCGGTTATGACACCGACATTGGTGCTTTCATTGAGAGTTCCTCTGTGACGTCATCATTAGGCTTGATGGGTCCTTCAATCATCGATAGAGATGCAGTCTAGGGTGAGACTTTTCTCCCCGGACAGATCTTTGTATTCGGCGGCTTCGCACTGCGGGCCAACTCGCTTGGCCATCTGGAGCAGATCGAGAGTTACGCCCCTGGCCACCAGGTCAGGTTTGGAAGCTTAAACTACAGGGCTGATATCCGCGGAGACTTGATCTTCGACGGATTCGACCCCCTGCCGAGTGCGCCACACGGTCACGATGAGCATGATTTAGCTCTACCATCGGACAGCGGTTGGGAGATCGCATCGGCAACCGCTCCGGCCCTCAATTCGGAGCCAATTGCGCCATCCATGGATGGGTGGATAGACCCCGCCATAGAGGCCGCATCCTCAGCGGCGATCGAGCCGAGTATGGACCTTACCCTTCACGGGAGCCGTGACGCCAAACTACCGGATTCTTCCCCGACCATGGACTCTGAACTACCTACGCCCGTTCCTATCAAATCCGACTAGGCGCTGATCATGGAGTTCACCTCCGCGAATATCTTTCAGCACTCGCCCTTTGGCGACATACTGAACTCATTAAGGTCTCTCTCCTTGTCAGGAGAGTCCTGGCCGAACTATGTCCGGCAGGACTGGGATGCGGATGACGAAGAAATCCGCCGCCCACCCTCCACCCACTTAGTATCCACTGTCGACGATTTGACAGACATGCTCGACTTCGACTCCGAAGACATCGACGGTATGGACGACGATGCAGGAGACGAACAGGAGCCACTGCCCACATGGCATTGGACGCCCACTCCATCATATGATGTATACATGGTGGACACACCCAAAGAAAACGACGACGAGGAACGGAAGGACACAGCGAAGGATCGTTCCCTCGAGAAGCAGTCAAAGCGGCGGCGTAAGCATCCCTCCAAATCCCGCCTCGGCAGAACCAGCGATCATATAGACCCAGCGATAGAGCAGGGTGAGCCAGCGGACGACAAACACGGCATTGAACCACCGTCCGACCACGGCAACACGGAGAGTCAAACCGAACAACCTGACTCCGGCGAAGATAACAGTCCAGATGACATCACACCGGACGGGCACCCGGAACAACAGAATACCCATCAAAGGCTTGTTGCCACTGCGAGGAGTCTGAAAAAGCAGAAGCAAAGGCTCAGGGATGCACAAGACACACTCAGAATCAGATGGAGTGAAGTACTCAACACTGCAGCAAAATACGGCGGTAGTCGCCACACAAAGATCTACCCGAAGCGAAAGCTGCTACCTGAATTCGATGAGGCGGCCTTAGATCCCCCGCAATCAAAAAACAAAACAGTCATCCGGTCGGATAGACGACCTCGTGGCCAACATAGAGCGGCAAACGACGCCGCACGCAAGCGAGTACGCGATCCACGTGATGCAACCAGATCCATCTACAGGCCAAGCAAGCACGCTCCAGCACGCAATGCAACACAACAAACATCCGAACACTACGGTACACCCAAATACAGAGGTGCCGCACACACCCTATGTTTCACCGATGAGGTGCTGGACCATGAATTTCCAGAGGGATTCAAACCCGTAAACATAGAGGCGTACGACGGAACGACAGACCCTGGGGTCTAGATTGAGGACTACATCCTCCATATCCACATGGCTCGAGGAGACGATCTCCACGCCATCAAGTACTTAGCCCTCAAGCTCAAAGGGCCAGCTCGGCACTGGCTTAAAAGCCTCCCCGAAAACTCCATTGGAAGCTGGGAGGAGCTCAAAGACGCTTTTTGGGCAAATTTTCAAGGGACCTATGTCCGACCACCGGATGTAGACGATTTAAGTCATATAACTCAACAGCCCGGAGAGTCAGCCCGAAGAGTCAGCCCGACAGCTTTGGAACAGGTTTCTCACTAAAAAGAACCAAATAGTCGACTGTCCGGACGCCGAAGCCTTAGCAGCTTTCAAGCACAGCGTTCGAGACGAATGGCTTGCCACACACCTCAGCCAAGAAAAGCCGAGAACAATGGCAGCATTAACAAGCCTCATGACCCGCTTTTGCGTGGGCGAGGATAGCTGGTTAGCCCGATGCAGCACTAGCGACCCAAGTACATCAGAAGTTAGGGACAGAAACGGGAACCACGACGCAGCAAAAACAAGCACCGGAATAAAAAAGATAGCCCGAAGAGCATGACGGTAAACGCCGGATTCAGAAGCTCTCGGACAGGTCAGTAAAAGCTTCCTTCCAAAGGCAACAAAGACGAACTGTCCAGCCTAAACAAGATTCTGGACAAAATATGTCAGATCCACAGCACCCCCGATAAACCCGCAAATCATACGCATAGAGAATGTTGGGTCTTCAAGCAGTCTGGCAAACTCAACGTCGAACACAAGGGGCGGGATACACCAAGCGAAGACGAGGACGAGCCTCGCAAGCAAAGCACTAGGGAACAGAAGAAATTCCCATCAGAAGTCAAAACAGTAAACATGTTACACGTGACAAAGGGGACAAACAAAGGGGCACTCCTAGAGACACATGCCCAAGGGCCTATCACCGCGGAGTTCTGCCACTGGTCTTCCCAACCGATCACCTTTGACCATCGGGATTACTCGACAAGTATCCGGCATGCAGGATGGGCTGCCTTGGTGTTAGACCCGATAATTGACGGATACCACTTCACACGAGTCCTGATGGATGGCGGCAGTAGTTTAAACCTGATATATCAGGACACAGTCTGCAAAATGGGGATAGACCGAACAAAAATCATCCATAGCAATACTACCTTTAAAGGAGTAACGCCAGGCCCAGAAGCCCATTGCATGGGCTCCCTGCTACTAGAGGTTATATTCGGCTTTCCCGATAACTTCCGCAGCGAAAATTTAACCTTCCACATCTCTCCGTTCCAAAGTGGCTATCAAGCACTACTCGGATGCGAAGCTTTCACTCGCTTTAACGCAATACCGCATTACACTTCTCTCATGCTCAAGATGCCCGGTCCACGTGGCATCATTACAGTAAAAGGAAATATTGAGCGCTACTTGCGCGCGGAAGACCGTGCGGCCGCCTTGGCAGCCGCACACTAGACGGCCTCACCAACTAGAGCATCTGACAGGTTGTTAAGACCATGGACACAGTTAGACGAGTCCGGTGCAGCTATATATAATTAATATAGGTTTGATGGCTATACCCCTATAATAATACAAGGGGCTCAACGCATGTAAGCAAGTGACAATTAGTCTCAACTTTACTCATCTTGAACTGTACATGGTTTATTTAGTATAACCTACCTTTTTGCACGACAACTTTTCAACTAACTTCCTCTCTTTTACAGATGACCATCGTGCTACACCCATCCAGGATACGGCACAACGGAGACACAGGCGTAGACATGCAGCAGGGACCCGTTTCAAGGATTCTTTTTAGATTAAGACCCTGCGTAAACCTTTTTTACTGTCTCTTGTTGATACACATCCCCCGGATTCTCAGTAGAAGGATGCTGACGTATTGGCATGTGGCCACGTCAGAATATTGCACGTACCTGGACACCAGGGGCTTATTACAAAGGGCACTGTTTAAGCCCGGATTACATCATAAAGACCGAATACCTTAGGGAGTGTTCGGCGTCGCGAGTTTGGCCTTATATGCATCAGCTCCGAATCATGTCTTTGGTCAAATGTTGGGTTTGCCCGGCTCCTGTGTTTTGCTGCCTTACGTTCCGCTCTATCGGCTAAGGCAACACCAGGAGAACTACTGCGATTGTGCCATGGTTCATCCGGACGAGCACCTCAGTAGAGAAAGCCGAAAACTGACTGTCATGATATAGCGTGACACTGGTCAACCACTCGATGACCTAGCGGAATCTTCGGGATTCCTCCGCCTTAATGAAGGGCCGTTTCCCGGCCAGGCATGTACGCTCCCCAAATTCGGATGAGCGCGGAGCCACCAGGGGCTATATAGTAGCCCCACTGTCAAACTCCTCTGGCTAAGTGAAAGTGTTAAAGCATTATAGTCTGATTGCCTAGTTCGCTGCACTATCACCTCCTTAATGGACCAAGACGTTGGATCAAGTGTGAACATGCATCTTCTACGAACACCCCCGCATTATATGCGTGGGGGCTGAAGCCGACGACTGCCATCTTTCAGGTTATATACATATATACATAAACGGCCGCACAGGAGGCATCATAGTACTTTCGGGCAAAAGTATAAATACAACCTTGATAAACTCAATATAACATTGTTTTTACAATGGGAATACATGTCACTCAAACATAATATTCTTCGAGCACTGAGCCTCTATCGAACGAGCGCCTTCAAGAACTTCTTCAAAGTAGTGCTCGGCAGCCACCCAGCCTATGGCCGAATGCTGTGCCGCAATAGTGGTGGCACCCATCTCCGCCCAGTATGTTTTGACATGGGCAAGGGCCATCCGCGAGTATTCTATGCACGCCGAGCTCTTTACAGCATCGATGTGTGGCACAGCACCAAGGAATTGTTGCACTAAGCTAAAGTAGCTATTCGGCCTTGGCCCTCTCGGCCACAGATGATCCACAATTGACCTCATGGCAAGTCTTGATAATCTATGGAGCTCGGCCCACTCGGCCATTTGCTCATTCAACAGCAGCGGACGGGCTGGAGCATGAAATTGTGACCAAAACAGTTTTTCCACTTCGTGATCTTTCCGATCCTTGAAGAACTCGGCCGCATCAGCACCACTTGCAGCCAAATCCACGTAGGCATCTGCAGAACACCATAGCCAGAACAGAGGTGCATACTTCGGATCCCCGAACTTAGTCCGCAACAAGAAGGGCTTCCCAGATACAATATCTGTAGCTTGATGCAGCTCCTCCTTCGTCGCTCTAATTTTGGAGCGGGCTTCCTTGGCAGCCACCCGGGCCTTTTCCAGGTCCGTCGCCATCGCCCGGTTTTCTTCTTCAAGAAGCTGGTAACGGTCAGCAGCATCTTTTAACTCTACAGCCATCTTGGCTATTTTTTCTTTGCTCTCGCAATGCGCGGCCTGTTCGGCCCTTAACTCTTTGGCCGCCTTCAAAGCGGCCGCATTGCTACTCCTTGCTTGCTCCTTGGATCGGGCAAGCTCCGCCCGATTGGTCTCCATGGTGGCAGCTCCATCTGCAGTCACAACATATTAAAGATACTAGCATCATGCTGCTCTTATTATGTGAAAATCACCAAAAAAATCACTGACCCTATGCCTCGTCAAGCCGCTTGTTGACAAGCACAATGTCGGCATGTGCCGCATCCAGCTACCACTTTAGTTCGGCAAACCCATCAGTCTGGCTAGCCACCGGAGCTTCAACCACCTACGCATAAAGGCGGCCTAATTATTACCTGGGACTATGATCCTCTGTTTGCCGCCGTTTTCAACGACAACGACAACCAGAGTCTCAGGGGCTACTATCTACACAGGGCACATCTAAAAATGTGCGGTACTGTAAAAAATGTACATCATTTCACGTACCTCAAAACCCGTTCATAAAGGCTTCATGCAACCCGCTTTTGGCGGACGAAATCCTTTCAATCACCGTACCCATCAACATGCGGTGCTCTTCTGAGATAGCCGCTTGCTCCAGCAGATCCCTCAGTACATCCGACCGCACACCAGACGGTGTCGGACTCTTTCGATTGCTCTCTTTGATAGCCGGATACTGAGTATTTCGGGTGCCCATAGGATTACCTTCTGGCCTTGCCGGATCAGGAGAAACCCTCCACGAAGACACCTCGGGGTCGCCCGCCTCGTGACGCGGTGTGGCAAGGGGAGGCGTTTTGCTCTCCATCATCCCTGGAAGAAGATCCCCTGAAGACGAGCTCTGTTGAGAAGGGCTAAGATCCGAACTGCAAGATAAATGCCTCGGTTATTTTCCTCTAAGGTAAAGCGAGATATTTTCATTTACCCTTTTACTTACAGCTAGGTGGAGGGCTGATCCCCTTGAGGGCATAGTGCGGCCAGGGTATCCCCTAGGGCAGGACCCTACGGCGGAGATTTCTTCCCCCGTTTGGAGACCGTTGTCTCCGGGTCCTCAGAGGCAGTTCTCTTCCATCCCTGGGGAGAGGAATTTTCAGTTCCTCCCCCCGGCTAACCTCCTTCGCGGAGGCACTAGCCTCCTTGTTCCCCCTTTTTCTTCTCCTGAGGACGCTTGATAAGGCGCGATCTCCAGCATCCTGGTTAGCACGGGATTTGGTGAGATCTCAGGGAGGGGGGCCGAACACCTGATCAACTTTTCCTTTGCTATCCAATCCTAGGTCAAAGAGCAGCTTTTTTAGGGCAATGTTGCGATAAATAAATGGACAGTGTGTTCGGATGTGGGGCTACTTACTTGGGTATCCGTGCGATTGCAGCTCAGACCTGCATCCTCAGTGATGTCCGGACACATTATTTGTGGTCCGAAGAGCAATTTGTACATCTCTTCGTGTGTCATGCCGAGGAAATGTTGAATAGCTCGCGGTCCTTTCGGGTTGAATTCCCACATGCGAAGGGGCCAGCGTTTGCAAGGCTGGACTTGATGAACTAGCACTACTAGGGAAAAGCCTATACACAGAATCTTACCAGCAGCGCGCTTTAAAATAAGGCGCTGCTGCTAACTAGCAGTAGCGCTCGCGCACAAACCTCACTGCTGAAATGAATGTATCAGTAGCGCGCCCACTCTAAGACGCGCTACTGCTATAATTGCCATGATGCCGTCGCGATGCTAGTTCTAGCAGCAGCGCGCTTGTATGAAGAGCGCTACTGCTAGGGACCATAGTAGTAGCGCATTTACATAATAACCGCTACTGCAAAGTTTACTAAAAAAATTAGTCCCACCTCACTTCGTGAAGAGAGTTTGTACCACCTTAAATATGTTACTTCTCAAACTTTCACAACCACTTGGTCTTCATTGAACTCTATGTGTAAAATTTGTGGCCGCAATATGAGTCTTCAGCAGTTCCAAAACTGGTGAGGACTCATATTGACAAATCAGATTGTACACAAAAAGATCATTGATGATCAATGTATTTTTGATGTCTATTTTTACATGCTGACACAAAGCAGTAGCGCGTCTTTCTGAAAGGCGCTACTGCTAGGTCGTTTAGCAGTAGCGCCTTTTGCTATAGCGCGCTACTGCTAAGCCATTCCATCTCCCCCACTCTCCGACCTATCCGATCCACTCAGTCTCACACTCACTCAATCTCCACCTCAACCCCCCACGCCGGTCCTCCCCCGTCACCCCTCCTCCGATCTGCGCCGCCGCCACCTCCTTCTCCTCGCTGGACTCGGTACCAGCCTCCTCCTCCGTCCTCCCTCTAGTCGCCGCAGGCCGGCCCCTCCTCGCTCCACCTTCCTTCTCCGTCCTCCCTCCGCTCGTTGCCGGCTGGCCCCTCCTCGCTCCGTCTTCCTCCTCCGTCCTACTCTCTTCTCCCTACTCGAGTCGCCCCTCCTTCTCCCTCCTCCCTCCTCCATCCACAACCCCTCCTCCCTGCTACATTTTGATTTAGTAGGCTAGTTGATTTAGTTTATTTAGAACATTTTAATTTAGTTGATTTACTTGATTTAGAACATCTTGATTTAGTTGATTTAGTAGGCTAGTTGATTTAGTTGATTTAGTAGGCTAGTTGATTTAGTTGATTGAGAACATTTTGATTTAGTTGATTTAGTATGCTAGTGGATTTAGTAGGCTAGTTGATTTAGTATGCACCATTTTATTGTTATTTTTTTGTACATGGATAGGTAGATGCTTTTGTTTTTTTGTAATAAGTTATTTTTTGGCAAAATGTAGGTTCCAATTGAGTTAAATTTGCCACTTGTTTTTTTAATCAATTATCTTAGGCAATAGGGGCCAGATGAGATGAAA
This sequence comes from Triticum urartu, assembly GCF_003073215.2. NCBI lineage: Eukaryota > Viridiplantae > Streptophyta > Magnoliopsida > Poales > Poaceae > Triticum > Triticum urartu. The sequence goes on from NC_053022.1 coordinate 34,756,638, forward strand.
TGTCTTGGTAGTTGGTACCCTTATTTGGTAGATATTTGTGAAAAGTTTTTTCGGCAATAGGTGCCACCGAAATGCTTTGTCCATAAAATTGCTTCTCGTGGAAGTGAATCGTTAATCCTTTGCTCATATTGCTTTAGGAAAATGGCGCCACCACCACCACCACTATGTCGACTGTGCAAGTCAAGGTGCACCAGCAGCCTTGCAACTGGCAAGCTGTTCGGCATCTACTTCCAGCCGAGTTTTCGCCATGTGGCGGTAAGAAATTAGATGAAATGTAACAACTATTTTATTTTTAGTGTTGGCATTACTGCATTGTGTCATTTTGCTTTTTTACACGGATCGTCCCATGCAATGTGAGGTTGAAATTCAACAAGCTGACAGGAGGCACTGTGACATTTGAGGCTCCTGGGGGGCCGTACACTATGGAGGTCGAGAAAGGATGCAATATGTCGCAGATTGGAGGAGATGGATGTGCCCGTTTCCTTGCCCACATGCGTCTTACTAGTGGTGAGTTGATCAGCTTCTCCTTCAGAGCAGAAAGACCCAAGCTGGCTGTCATTTATCTCAACCTGGTGGAAGATGACGAAGATGATGAAGATAATGAGGACCCACTCGATGAAGATGATGAGAACCCACTTCATGAAGCCATCATAGCTCAAAGAATGAGATTTAGCGAGGAGGAGGTGTGAAACCTATGGGACATAATTCCGCCATGTGATGACTTTGTCGGGGTGCCATTCGTGACCCGCCTGACAAGTACCATGGTCGATCAGCATGAAATGGTATGTTATACGTACTGCCTGTAGTAATTTCATGATATATATATGCTTTATTGTTATACTTACAAATGCAAATTATTCAATGATATGCTTAGTGAATCTGATGATATGCTTAGTGTAGAGTTCAATGATATGCTTTGTGGAATCTAGTCGATGATATGCTTTAGTGTAGAGTCTAATCACATGCTCTTATTAGTGTAGAATCCAATGAACTATTAATAGTGTAGATAATCCATATATACTTATTAGTAGAATTCATGATTAGTTAGTACAAATGCGTAGTACTGTGTCTTTAGATAGTGTAGAAATCTAGACTTAATAGAAATATATTTGCAAGAGTATGTGCGAGGCTATTTATTAATTGATATGTTTTTCTTATTCAGAAATTGCCAAAGAACCTATCTGTGAGTTGTGGTATCGAGCCTGATGTAGAAGGCTCAGCTGGACTACGCCTTACCGCACGGGGCTCCGTCACCACCTGTACTTACCGCATGGACACAGACGGTCGCACACACTTAAACTCGGTTGGGTGGAAGAGATTCCTCGTTGGCAAGAATCTTCGTGTTGGACAGGCCATCCTAATTACTATCAGGAACACCCACCGCCCAGGCTTGAGGATGGTGATCGTCGTTGATATCATCTAGAACTACATGTGTGTGTGTGGCTATATCATCTAGAACTACATATGATGATCGTCGTCGATATCATGTAGAACTACATACGATGATCGTCGTCGATATTATCTAGAACTACATATGATGATCATCGTCGATATCACCTTGTACTGCTTGAGGATGCATGTTGAGTATATATGAAATTATTATCTAGTACTCCCTCGGTTCCAAATTACTCGTCGTGGTTTTAGTACAAATTTGAACTAAAACCACGACGAGTAATTCGGAACCGAGGGAGTACTACTTAGTACCTATAATGCTTTATGAAATTGATATCTAGTAGTACCTAGTATCTGGAAATTGCTGTTTATTGAAGCTGAAACGGGGTAGGAAGCCGGGGGGAAATGATGAAAGATATAGAAGTAGCGTGGGGCAAGGACAGCGCTACAGCTACTGAATAGTAGCGTGTTCCGAAAACGCGTTGCTGATACAGTCCAGAGTAGTAGCGCGTGTACAGACCGCGCTACTACTAACAGTTAGCTGTAGCGCCTTATTGGTAGCGTGGCTGCCCGCGCTGCTAATAGCCCCAAAACCCGCGCTACTACTAGGGTTTTCCCTAGTAGTGTAGCATGACTTGCACTACCATCACTAGACTGAAATATCTCTCAAAGAGATCTCGGATACGGCTTTGCAGTATTGGCACGTCCTTGGCTAGACCCCACTTCAGCCCCCTGCTGATCCATGACATTAGTTGTGGTGGGGGGCCTGAGCGAAAGGTGGGGGAAGCTACCTACTTGGCACTTCGGGGAGCTGTGATGTAGAACCACTCCCGCTGCCACAATCCGGACACCTCTGGGAAGCAACCCTCAGGCCATTGAAGTGCCTCCACATGCTACGTGCTGCCCCTCGATCATCTTCAGCTTCACATCGAAGGTCTTGAGGCACAGGCCGATGCGAAATTTTGGCGTTCAGATATCTGGCCTCTCTCAACTTCTTGATGTCCTCCTCCATGATGGAGGAAGGCATCCACCGACCTTGAAGGTTGGATCCAGACATAGTTGAAGGTCCGAAGCACCTGACCAGCGTTTTGGGTGTTAGAACTCGAGGCGGGGGAAGGATTTGATTAAGCACGAGAGGGAAAAAACAAAAAGCCTTGTCCCCTTTATAAAGAGGGTGAATGTCAAGGGTCCTCCTCGTGGCCGTTTGGGACTTGCCTAAAATCTAGGAGTCCTACCCGTAGGCACGGTTGGGTTACCCATGTGCGTATTGATGAGAATCCCGTGATAAAGGGGACACGATCTCTGCTTCGACAAGACGTGCCAAGGGAAACCGCCTCGCGAAACACGTTGAGATTGGTTATGAAAAATGATTCGAATAAAGACCTATCTGTGGTGTGATGTCATGCTACGGGGTACGTCAGCAGATTAGATTTGTGGAAATATTATTCTCTCTACGGTGGTATGTGGAACTTGTTTTGCAGAGATGGACACGATCCTTGTGTTCAAAATCTTCTATGAAGTATTCGAAGGAGGAACCCGCCTTGCAATGCCGAAGACAATCTGCGCGCCGGATCATCGTCATTGAAGCCTGGTTCAGGGGCTACTGAGGGAGTCCTGGATTAGGGGGTATCCAGACAGCCGGGTTATATCCCTTGGCCGGACTGTTGGACTATGAAGATACAAGATTGAAGACTTCGTCCCATGTCTGGATGGGACTCTCCTTGGCGTGGAAGGCAAGCTTGGCAATACGGATATGTAGATCTCCTTCCTTGTAACCGACTCTGTGTAACCCTAGCCCCCTCCGGTGTCTATATAAACCGGAGGATTTTAGTCCGTAGGATAACATATAATCATACCATAGGATAGCTTCTAGGGTTTAGCCTCTCTCATCTCGTGGTAGATCAACTCTTGTACTACTCATATCATCAAGAAGAATCAACCAGGACGTAGGGTCTTACCTCCATGAAGAGGGCCCGAACCTGGGTAAACATCATGTCCCCTGCCTCCTGTTACCATCCGCCTAGACGCACAGTTCGGGGCCCCCTACCTGAGATCCGCCGGTTTTGACACCGACAGATGTGAACCAAATGACATCTCTTTTCCAATCCCTACTCATAGGAATTGAGATGCTCCATGTCATATATTTCCCTACAACTTCCATGTATACATCTTCTATTCCTAAATAGATAGTACAACCCACTAGTAGCTTTTTCCAAAACCTGCAACTATGGCACAAGAACTATATAGTGTGCCAATAACTTTGAAAGATGGTCGCTGGATGAAGCTAACCCGACAGTGCTAAGATAGGCAAATCCGAGAACTACTGGCTGTTGGATATCATCAACATTCCACCAGATTTGCCACATGTACAATTTAGAAGACTCCATGGTTGAACTTAAGCATAATGCACAAACCTCAAAACACAAGCACTTCTCCTTTGTTCTAGAATCTTCTGTATCATAATTGATTATCTTTTTCTAAATGAATTGCCATGATTTGTTTTTACTTTATGATTTACAATGCACAACCCCATGAATCGTAACATTTCTATAAAACTAATTGATTTTGAATGAGATGAACTATAAGAACTAAATGAACATCTACATCATGCATATATGACTCAAAGCTTTACATGCTATAGTGTGTATTTATTCATAATTTGGTTTCCAAATCTCATGCGTTCAATAAATGTGTACCTTACTAGTTTTGAGTAGAGTAGCAAATTTCACGCGGCCCCTGGTATAACAAAATGCAGTGCCCATGCATCATTGCCTTTCGGTCGAACCTACGTCCACAAGTTTTTGTACGTACTATATCTCCACTGGTCCTCGAACCCAAAATGCTGCCTCGTTCCTGTAAAACCAAGCGGCCCACACATATTTAAGGCGTCGACTTGAACCAATTTACTACGACGTGGCCCCGCACGCCGTAGTACTCCTACAAACCCTACCGCCGCACTCATCATCGGTTTTCTTCAAGAGGACGAGGGAGAAGCCGATTTGTAGTGGAGGCGCTTTCAAAAAAAGGATCTGTAGTGGAGACCCCTACCCTAGGGTTCCCTAGGTAGCTACCGCACGCATCATTGTTTTCTATTTTCTTTATGCTCTTGCTCCCTAGAGTGAAATGATGGTTGCTTCGTCCATCCATCTTAATGCGGGAAAGGTGGGGCTTTGTGATTTGACCCCTCATCGCTCATTTTCTACTACTGCGACGCTATGACCGGGGTGCCTCCAATTCCAACCAATGCTCCGAACTGTAATTTGGTGCATCGCACGTGGAACAAGACGGTGGATGAGCCACATGTCGGCCAAAGGGTCCTGTTAAGTGTGTCGCCATTTCGTGTGCGGACAGACCCTGCTTGAGTTGCTACACCAACACGATAGGAGCAGCCTACCACTTGGTTTTGCTCCTTGGTTTCTTTATTTTTAGGTGTCTCAGTTTATAGGGCCTGCATGTAGTTCTAGGTCATCCATTTGACTAACTAAATATGAGTTACTATGTCACAAAAAGTATATCATCGGATTCTTAAGCGAATGTAGTTGTATTTAAAAGTTGAGGGCGGGGCTTTTCCTGCGTGGTAGGTGGGGCAGTTCCACCTAGTCGGTTCAACAGAGACGCGAGAAGACGAGGGAGTAGGATGCTGCAAACGTAGGGCTGTGTGACTTGATAGCGAGTTACTGCTGGACAGGTGGGGCCCCGTGATTTGACTTGCCATTATCATTTTAACTGCGGCGCTATGATACGTCTCCAACGTATCTATAATTTTTGATTGCTCCATGCTATATTATCTACTGTTTTGGACAATATTGGGCCTTATTTTCCACTTTTATATTATTTTCGGGACTAACCTATTAACCGGAGGCCCAGCCCAGAATTGCTGCTTTTTGCCTATTTCAGTGTTTCGGAGAAACAGAATATCAAGCGGATTCCAAACGGAATGAAACCTTTGGAAACGTGATTTTCTCATCAGATAAGATCCAGGAGACTTGGACCCTCCGTCAAGAAAGCCACGAGGCGGCCACGAGGGTAGAGGGCGCCCCCCCTAGGGCGCGCCCCCCTGCCTCGTGGGCCCGTCGAAGCTCCACCAACGTACTTCTTCCTCCTATATATACCTATGTACCGCCAAAAGATCAGGGACGGAGCCAAAAACCTAATTCCACCGCCGCAACTTTATGTATCCACGAGATCCCATCTTGGGGCCTGTTCCGGAGCTCCGCCGGAGGGGGCATCGATCACGGAGGGCTTCTACATCATCATCCAAGCATCTCCGATGAAGTGTGAGTAGTTTACTTCAGACCTACGGGTCCATAGTTAGTAGCTAGATGGCTTCTTCTCTCTTTTTGGATCTAAATACAATGTTCTCCCCCTCTCTCGTGGATATCTATTCGATGTAATCTTCTTTTTGAGGTGTGTTTGTTGAGACCGGTGAATTTTGAGTTTATGATCAAGTCTATCTATGAATAATATTTGAATCTTCTCTGAATTCTTTTATGTATGATTGGTTATCTTTGCAAGTCTCTTCGAATTATCAGTTTGGTTTGGCCTACTAGATTGGTTGTTCCTGCCATGGGAGAAGTGCTTAGCTTTGGGTTCGATCTTGCGGTGTCCTTTCCCAGTGACAGAAGGGGCAGCAAGGCACGTATTTTATCGTTGCCATCGAGGATAACAAGATGGGTTTTTTATCATATTGGATGAAACTATCCCTCTACATAATGTCATCTTGCTAAAGGTGTTACTCTGTTTTTAACTTAATACTCTAGATGCATGCTGGATAGCGGTCAATGAGTGGAGTAATAGTAGTAGATGCAGGCAGGAGTTGGTCTACTTGTCTCGGACGTGATGCCTATATACATGATCATACCTAGATATTCTCATAACCATGCTCAATTCTGTCAATTGCTCAACAGTAATTTGTTCAACCACCGTAGAATACTTATGCTCTTGAGACAAGCCACTAGTGAAACCGATGGCCCCCGGGTCTCTTTCTCATCATATCAATCTCCATCACTTTATTATTGCTTTGCTTTTACTTTTTACTTTGCATCTCTATACCAAAAATACCAAAAATATTATTTATCATCTCTATCAGATCTCACTTTCGTAAGTTACCATGAAGGGATTGACAACCCCTAAGCGTGTTGGTTGTGTTGAGCTATTGTTTTTGTGTAGGTACGAGGACTCGCGCGTAGCCTCCTACTATATTGATACCTTGGTTCTAAAAAACTGAGGGAAATACTTATGCTACTTTGCTGCATCATCCTCTCCTCTTCAGGGAAATCCAATGCAGTGCTCAAGGGGTAGCAAGAAGAATTTCTGGTGTCGTTGCCGGGGAGTCTGTGCAAAAGTCAACATACCAAGTTCCCATCACTATCCCTATCTCCCGCATTACATTATTTGCCTTTTCCCTCTCGTTTTCCTCTCCCCCACTACACCCTTGCTGTTTTATTCGCCCTCTCTCTCTATCCTCCCTCTCTATTTGCCTCTTTTTGCCCGTTTGCTTTTCGTTTGCTCGTGTGTTGGATTGCTTGTTTGTCACGATGGCTCAAGATAATACTAAATTGTGTGACTTCACCAATACCAACAATAATGATTTCCTTAGCACTCCGATTGCTCCTCTTACCGATGTTGAATCTTGTGAAATTAATACCGCTTTGCTGAATCTTGTCATGAAAGATCCGTTTTCCGGCCTTCCTAGTGAAGATGCCACTACCCATCTTAATAGATTCATTGATTTGTGTGACATGCAAAAGAAGAAAGATGTCGATAATGATATTGTTAAATTGAAGCTATTTCCTTTTTCGCTTAGAGATCATGCTAAAGCTTGGTTTTCATCTTCGCCTAAAAATAGTATTGATTCATGGAACAAGTGCAAAGATGCTTTTATCTCTAAGTATTTTCCTCCTGCTAAGATCATCTCTCTTAGAAACGATATTATGAATTTTAAGCAACTTGATCATGAACATGTTGCACAAGCTTGGGAGAGAATGAAACTAATGATACATAATTGCCCTACTCATGGTTTGAATTTGTGGATGATTATACAAAATTTTTATGCAAGATTGAATTCTGCTTCTAGAAATCTTTTAGATTCGGCCGCGGGAGGCACTTTTATGGAAATCACTTTAGGAGATGCTACTAAACTCCTAGATAATATTATGGTTAATTATTCTCAATGGCACACTGAAAGATCTACTAATAAAAAGGTGCATGTGATAGAAGAAATTAATGTTTTGAGTGGAAAGATGGATGACCTTATGAAATTATTTGCTACTAAGAGTGTTTCATCTGATCCTAATGATATGCCTTTGTCTACTTTGATTGATAATAATAATGAATCTATGGATGTGAATTTTGTGGGTAGGAACAATTTTGGTAACAGCGCATATAGAGGAAATTTCAATCCTAGGCCTTATCCTAGTAATCCCTCTAATAATTATGGTAATTCCTACAACAATTCTTATGGAAATTATAATAAGATGCCCTCTGATTTTGAATCTAATATTAAAGAATGTATTACTTCGCAAAAGAATTTTAATGCCATAATTGAAGAAAAATTGCTTAAGATTGATGATTTGGCTAGGAACATTGATAGAATTGTTCTTCATGTTGATTCTTTGAAACTTAGATCTATTCCACCTAAGCATGATATCAATGAGTCTCTCAAAGCCATGAGAATTTCCATTGACGAGTGCAAAGAAAGAACCGCTAGGACGCGTGCTATGAAAGATGCCTTTATTGAAGCGTGTTCTTCTAGTTCCTATGAAAATAATGACGAAGATCTAAAAGTTATTGATGTGTCCCCTATTAAATCTTTATTTGCAATATTAATCTTGATAATGATGGGACTGAATATGATCCACCTTTACCTAGAAGGCGTCCTAAAAATTCGAAGTGTTTTGATGGTGAAATTGATAAAAGTGGGATTAAAAGAAATAAAACCCTAGATGATGCTAAATCCACTTTATTGGATTTCAAGGAATTTAATTATGAAAATTTCTCTTTAGTTGATTGTATTTCCTTGTTGCAATCCTTGCTAAAATCTCCTCATGCTTATAGTCAAAATAAGCCTTTACCGAACATATCGTTGATGCCTTGATGCAATCTTATGAAGAAAAACTTGAGTTGAAAGTTTCTATCCCTAGAAAACTTTATGATGAGTGGGAACCTACTATTAAAATTAAAATTAAAAATCATGAGTTTTATGCTTTGTGTGATTTGGGTGCTAGTGTCTCTACTATTCCCAAAACTTTGTGTGATTTGCTAGATTTCCGTAATTTTGATGATTGCTCTCTAAACTTGCATCTTGTGGATTCCACTATTAAGAAACCTATGGGAAGAAATAATTCTGTTCTTATTGTTGCAAATAGGAATTATGTGACCATAGATTTTATTGTTCTTCATATAGATTGCAATCCTTCTTGCCCTATCATTCTCGGTAGACCTTTCCTTAGAACGGTTGGTGCAATTATTGATATGAAGGAAGGGAATATTAGATTTCAATTTCCATTAAAAAGGGGCATAGAACACTTCCCTAGAAATAAAATAAAATTACCATATGAATCTATAATGAGAGCCACTTATGGATTGCCTACCAAAGATGGCAATACCTAGATCTATGCTTGCTTGTTGTGCCTAGCAAGGGGCGTTAAACGATAGCGCTTGTTGGGAGGCAACCCAATTTTATTTTTATTCCTTGATTTTTGCTACTGTTTAGTAGTAAATAAATTATTTAGCCTCTATTTTGGTTGTGTTTTTTTGTTTAATTAGTGTTTGTGCCAAGTAGAACCGTTGGGAAGACTTGGGGAAAGCTTTGTTGAACTTGCTGTAAAAAACAGAAATTTTAGCGCTCACGAGAACTGCTGTCATTTTTATTTGGAGAGTGCTATTTAGTTAATTATTTTTGCATATGATTAATAGATAGATTCCTCACTTCCAGAAATTTATTTTAGAATTTTTGGTGTTCCAGATATTGCGCTAGGTACAGATTACTACAGACTATTCTGTTTTTGACAGATTCTGTTTTTCGTGTGTTGTTTGCTTATTTTGATGAATCTATGGCTAGTAAAATAGTTTATAATCCATAGAGAAGTTGGAATACAGTAGGTTTAACACCAATCTAAATAAATAATGAGTTCATTACAGCATGTTGAAGTGGTCTTTTGTTTTCTTTCTGTGACAGAGCTCACGAGTTTTCTACTTTAAGTTTTGTGTTGTGATGTTTTCAAGTTTTGGGGCAAGATTTGATGGATTATGGAACAAGGAGTGGCAAGAGCCTAAGCTTGGGGATGACCATGGCACCCCCAAGATAATCTAAGGACACCTGAGGGAGTCCTGGATTAGGGGGTGTTCGGATAGCCAAACTATACCTTCAGCCGGACTCCTGGACTATGAAGATACAAGATTGAAGACTCCGTCCCGTGTCCAGAAGGGACTTTCCTTGGCGTGGAAGGCAAGCTTGGCGATACGGATGTTCAGATCTCCTACCATTGTAACCGACTCTATGTAACCCTAACCCTATCCGGTGTCTATATAAACCGGGGGGTTTTAGTCCGTAAGACAACATACACATCAACAATCATACCATAGGCTAGCTTCTAGGGTTTAGCCTCTCTGATCTCGTGGTAGATCTACTCCTGTACTACCCATATCATCACTATTAATCAAGCAGGACGTAGGGTTTTACCTCCATCGAGAGGGCCCGAACCTGGGTAAAACTTCGTGTCCCTTGCCTCCTGTTACCATCCGGCCTAGACGCACAGTTCGGGACCCCCTACCCGAGATCCGCCGGTTTTGACACCGACATTGGTGCTTTCATTGAGAGTTCCTCTGTGTCGTCGCCGTCAGGCCCGATGGCTCCTACGGTCATCAATGGCAATGCAGTCCAGGGTGAGACCTTCCTCCCCGGACAGATCTTCGTCTTTGGCGGCTTCGCACTGCGGACCAATTCACTTGGCCATCTAGAGCAGATCAAAAGCTACGCCCCTGGCCGTCAGGTCAGATTTGGAAGTTTAAACTACACGGCTGACATCCGCGGGGACTTGATCCTCGACGGATTCGAACCACTACCGAGCGCGCCGCACTGTGACGACGAGCATGATCTTGCTCTGCCGTCGAACAGTGCCCTGGAGGCCAAACCCGCATCGGCTCCAACCCTTACTTCGGAGCCGACCGCGCCGATCGAGGATGGGCGGTTGGACGCCACCTCGGGGGCTGCGATCCGAACGGCGATTGAGCCGAACACCAGCCCCGTACTCTGCGAGGCTCGTGACTCCAAGGATCCGGACTCCGAACCCTCCGCGCCCCTGCCAGTTGAATCTGATTGGGCGCCGATCATGGAGTTCACTACCGCAGACGTCTTTCAGCACTCGCCTTTCAGCGATATCCTGAAGTCACTAAAGTCTCTCTCTTTATCAGGAGAGCCCCGGCCAGACTACGGTCAGTAAGGTTGGGGTACGGACGATGAAGAAATTCAAAACCCACCCACCACCCACTTTGTAGCCACTGTCGATGACTTAACCGACATGCTCGACTTCGACTCCGAAGACATCGACGGTATGGACGCCGATGAAGGAGATGATGAAGAGCCAGCGCCTACTAGGCCCTGGAAAGCCACCTCGTCATATGACATATACATGGTGGACATCCCAAAAGAGGGAGAGGGCGATGGAACAGCGGAGGATGGCCCCTCCAAGAAACAGCCTAAGCACCGACGTCAGCGGCGCCGCTCAAAATCCCGCCAGCAAAAAAACGGTGATTCCAGCACGGGGGATAATAATACTTCGGAGAGTGCCGAAGAAAACCGCCTCCAGCAAGACTTAGCACAGGAGGATGGAGAAACCAGCCCTCATGAGAGAGCGACAGACAGAGAGGTCGAGGATGATAATTATATGCCTCCCTCTGAAGATGAGGCAAGCCTCGACGACGATGAATTCGTCGTGCCAAAGGATCCCGTTGAGCAAAAGCGTTTCCAATGCAGGCTTATGGCCACGGCAAGAAGCCTCAAGAAAAAACAGCAACAGCTCCGAGCTGATCAAGATTTGCTAGTCGACAGATGGACCGAAGTCCTTGCAGCCGAAGAGCATAAACTCGAACACCCCTCCAAGAGTTACCCAAAGCGCAGGTTGCTAACCCAAGTAGAGGAGGAAGCACTTGATGCGGCCGAATGGCCACCTCGTGGCCGCGACAGAGAGGCCTCCCGGCCCTCCACTCAAGCCGCACCCCGTACCAAGGCACGGGAATATGCACCGGACTTATGAGACATGTTGGAGGACAAGGCAAGGCAAACACGTTCGATCTACGGATCGCGTGGGTATCCCACGGCTCGAGACGGTAAACGTCACGCCGGCCACACATTCGGCAGGGCCGAACACATTAGACAAAGCTCATCGCAGCTACGTCATGATATCGCCCAGTACAGAGGCGCCGCACACCCACTGTGCTTTACAGACGAAATAATGGATCATCAAATCCCCGAGGGTTTCAAACCCGCAAATATCGAATCATATGATGGCACAACAGACCCTGTGGTATGGATCGAGGATTATCTCCTTCATATCCACATGGCCCGCGGCGACGATTTTCACGCCATCAAATACCTCCCACTCAAGCTTAAAGGACCAGCTCGGCATTGGCTCAACAGCTTGCCAACAGGATCAATTAGTTGTTGGGAGGACCAGGAAGCCACATTCCTCGACAATTTCCAGGTGTAGGATCGAAAGTATGTCTAGAGGGGGGTTGATTAGACTACTTGACCAAATAAAAACTTAACCTTTTCCCAATTTTAGTTCTTGGCAGATTTTAGCTATTTTGGGACAAGTAAAGCAATCATCACATAATTCAAGCAAGCATGCAAAGAGTATATTGGCAGCGGAAAGTAAAGCATGCAACTTGCAAGAATGTAAAGGGAAGGGTTTGGAGAATTCAAACGCTATTGGAGACACGGATGTTTTTCCCGTGGTTCCGATAGGTGGTGCTATCCTACATCCACGTTGATGGAGACTTCAACCCACGAAGGGTAACGGTTGCGCGAGTCCACACAGGGCTCCACCCAAGGGAAACGGTTGCGCGAGTCCACACAGGGCTCCACCCACGAAGGTTCCACGAAGAAGCAACCACCCACAAAGGGTCCACAAAGAAGCAACCTTGTCTATCCCACCATGGGCAACGCCCACACAGGACTTGCCTCACTAGCGGTAGATCTTCACGAAGTAGGCGATCTCCTTGCCCTTACAAACTCCTTGGTTCAACTCCACAATCTTGTCGGAGGCTCCCAAGTGACACCTAGCCAATCTAGGAGACACCACTCTCCAAGAAGTAACAAATGGTGTGTAGGTAATGAACTCCTTGCTCTTGTGCTTCAAATGATAGTCTCCCCAACACTCAACTCTCTCTCATAGGATTTGGATTTGGTGGAAAGAAGATTTGAGTGGAAAGCAACTTGGGAAGGCTAGAGATCAAGATTCATATGGTAGGAATGGAAAATCTTGGTCTCAACACATGAGTAGGTGGTTCTCTCTCAGAACATATGAGTTGGAATGATGTGTGTGTTCTGATGGCTCTCTCACTACGAATGAGAAAGAGGTGGAGGGGTATATATAGCCTCCACACAAAATCCAACCGTTACACAGATTTCCAATCTCGGTGGGACCGAATCAATAAACTCGGTCGGACCGAAAATGTAAACCTAGTGACCGTTAGAGATTTTCGGTGGGACTGACATGCAACTCGGTAGGACCGATATGGTTAGGGTTTGGGCATAACGTAATCTCGGTGAGACCGATTACACAAACTCGGTGAGACCGAATTTGGTAATTAGCTAACCAAAGAGTTGGTCAGGCAAACTCGGTGGGACCGATTTGCTCTTTCGGTGAGACCGAGTGGAACTCGGTGAGACCGAAAAGTTACAAAGGGGAAACACCGAGTTTACATTGCAATCTCGGTGGGACCGATTCGCTCTTTCGGTGGGACCGAAAAGTTACGAAAGGGAAACAGAGAGTTTGCAACCCCATCTCGGTGAGACCGAGATCCCTATCGGTAGGACCGAATTGCTAGGGTTTGGCAGTGGCTAATGACAAGTGAAACTCGGTGGCGCCGGATAGGAAGAATCGGTAGGACCGAGTTTGGCTTAGGGATTAGGTCATATGTGGATATGGGAAATAGTTGAGGGTTTTGGAGCATATCACTAAGCACATGAAGCAAGAGGCTCATTAAGCAACACCTCATCCCTACTTAATAGTATTGGCTTTTCCTAAAGACTCAATGTGATCTTGGATCACTAAAATATAAAATGAAGAGTCTTGAGCTTTTGAGCTTGAGCCAATCCTTTGTCCTTAGCATTTTGAGGGTTCCACTTTCACATCCATGCCATGCCAATCATTGAGCTTTCCTGAAATAATCATCTTGGAATAGCATTAGCTCAATGAGCTATATGTTGTTATGAATTACCAAAACCACCTAGGGATAGTTGCACTTTCAATCTCCCCCTTTTTGGTAATTGATGACAACATATAGATCAAAGCTTCTACAAAAGATAATAATCATGAAATATATCGTCGCGTTGAGAAGTATGTGATAAGTAAGAGCTCTCCCTAAATTTGTGCATATTTAAATTTGCTTTGGACTGCAAATGCACAAAGAGTTAGAGTCATGGGTTACTATTCCATGTCACATACATCTTGGTGGAGCGCTCAAAATGATAAGAATGAAATACATGCACTCATCACCAAGAATAATGAATGATCACATAAGATAGATAGGATAATAGCATTAAGCAAGCATTAAGTGTAGCTTATGATCAAACACATGATCATCAATGTCTCACAAATAATGACGTAGTATCTCAAGCACTCAAAAGCAAACAAGTTCGAAAAACCACCAAATAAAGTAAGAGAGAAAAGTAAAGCAACACTCTCTCTCTCGAAGCCTATGATCTATACATCTTCTCCCCCTTTGGCAACAAGTTACCAAAAAGTTCCTAGAAAATGCATAGCACTAGATCGACGCTCAGGCTTGATCTTCAGGTGGTGGTGGAGTCCGGATCACTCCAAGGACGAAGGCTTCGGTAGATGCTGAAGTAGTCGCTGGAGTTGGAGCTGAAGTAGATGCTGGAGCTGGTGGAACTGAGGCTGTGGCTGGTGCTGAGGTGGTGGCTCTTGTGTCAGCAACTGGCACGGCAGATGACCTCGGACCTCTTGGCACTCTGGCAAAGGCATGAGTAGTAGTCCTGCCTCTCCTCTCCTGCATGTCCTCCTGGAGCTGCTCCACTGCAGACTGAACTTCCGTTACTTTGACATCCAAGTCATAGGACTTCTGTTCCATGATTCTCTCTAGGCTCTGCTGATTCTGAGTGAGGGTGGCCAGACTTTGCTCAATCCTTAGCGTGGATGCAATCAAGTAACCAAGCTGCTCTTGTTTGGTCTTCAAGAAGTATTCAGATGCCTCCTCTTGAGTGGGCATCTTGGCAGCTTTCTCCTTCCTCGCCTTCTCCTTCTTTGCATATGCTTGTGCAGACAATGGCTCGTTCTCAGTCATCACAACTTCATTGTTCTCAAAATCTGGATGGATGGGCAGGTGTTCCTTGTCCAATAGATATATGCTCGTGCCCATCTTGGAGTTGATGAGCTCCTGAATCTGAGGGGCATATCCGCAGCTCCTCTTCTGATCTGCTGCAGTCCTCTTGATTGTTTCCACTATGAGGCTCATCACCTTGAACTTCTGAGGCACATCAAACACATGTAGAAAGTTGATAGCATGGCCTCTGATCATCTTGTGATCTCCAGACTTAGGCAATAAGGTGTGCCTTAGTATCCAATTGATCGTAGGCAGTCCTGACAGAAGGTAATGCACAGACCCAAATTTGAAGGTGTCAAGAGCTTCATTGGGAATTTCCTTGTACATATTGGACATGGAGTTATGGTCCATCTTCTTCTTGGCATAGATATCCAAGTCACCATCTTGCTCCTCTGGGGCATTTATGATCTGTCCCCACTCAGCCACTGTAGGTTGGTACCTTGTACCCTCAGACATCCATGTGATCCTCCCATCTGTATAAAAGTGTGCCGTGGAGTAGAACTGCATGATAAGCTCCTCGTTCCACTTTGTGAGCTTCTGCCCAACAAAGTCAGCTACTCCACAAGCATTAAAGCTGTCATATACTCCTGGGTAGTGTTCCTCCTTCTCCCTCATGTAGGTCCAGTCAACCCATCTCATGTCACAGACAATTGGCTTCTTATCTAGCAAAACAGTCTCATAAAAATCCTGCTGCTCCTTGGTGTGAAACCTGTAGTCCACGGCAGTCCTTCTTCTTGAAGCATACGGGTCTGCTTCTCTCCACTTTCTCAGCCCTGAATCTCTCCTGAGCTTCATGTCCTCAGCCACAGGATGAGAATCGTTGTGGTCTGAGATCTTGGGCTTTAGCTTTCTCAGGACATTCTCTTCCTCTTCTTCAGCAACAGTCTCAGGCACTGGGGCCTTGTTCTTCTCAGCTGCAGGAATGCTCCTTGTATTTCTCTTAGGCTTTGGTTTTGGAGCTGACTTGGCCTTGGAAGAAGCTCCCCCTGATTTTATGGCATCTCCCATAAGCTTGGGTGCCTTGGGCGCTCGTGCAGCTGCCTCTTCTTCTTCTTCTTCTTCCATGATGGAAGCTTTGCCAAGCACTCTGGCCACAGTCTTCTTCACCCTTTCCTTTCTTTTCTTGCCCTCAGCTGCAACTGGCTCTTGGGGAGTGGGCTTCTCAGTTGAGGCTCTTGCCTTAGACATGGGCTGCCTGCCTGCTGGCCTTCTGATTTTCAGACCTGGCTTAGTGCCTTGAGCTGGCTCAACTCTCTTGGAAGTGCCCTCTTCCTCTGCCACATAGTCCTCATCTTCGGAATCTAAAGTCCTCTTCTTCCTTTGTCTTGTGGCAGCCTTTGGCAAATTGCTAGGGGTGCTCCTGCTGCCTTCATCAGATGAACTGGAGGGACTAGTGCCCTCACTCATCACTACTTGCTGCTCTGACATGTTTTGGCTATCACTTTGATCAGACATGCTGCAAACTGACTGCTGACCCTGTGAATAGATTATAGATGAGATAGAAAAGATGAGCATCACAAAATGCAGAGATTTTTGCAAAAGAATGATCCAAAAACTTAGTTTTAGTTTCCCACTGAAATCATCTCGGATCTACCGATTTTCAAACTCGGTGATACCGAAGCAGTTTTGGAACCTAAACTAGTGAACTCGGTAGGATCGAGTCACAGGTCGGTGGCACCGAGACTGCTAGGGTTTCACTGAGTTCAAAAATCGGTCACACCGATAAGTAATTCTCGGTAGACCGAGTCTCACTTGTGCAATGGCATAAGCCAAATCGGTGGGACCGAGTTTTTCAACTCGGTGGGTCCGAGATAGTTTCGGCGGAAACCTAAACCTAGAATTTTCGAATCAAACCTAATCTACGGGCGTTTTGACTAGATAGAAGTTTATCAAACATGGCTAGAATCAATATGATCACAATGTGCTAGGAATCAGATTGAGGAATAGCACAAAGATCAAGTCCATAGCCTAGCTCGGCGTGGACTTGCTACGGCGGCAATGGCGGGGCAGAATTCCCGTTGACGGCGACGGAGACCAGCGACTGGAGGCTGCTGGCGGCGAGAAGACGATCCGGAGACCACGAGGGCAGAGCAGGCTATCGCACGGGCGAAGGGGTTCGGAGAAATTTCCAAATTTTGCCCGTGACTATATATAGCCCGACCCTGTCGGTGTGACCGAGTGGAACGACTCGGTGGCACCGAGATTCATAACTGCGTGCAGTTACTGAAACTTGGTGTGACCGAAAGGTTCAAATCGGTTGCACCGAGATCGAAAACCTAGATCAACTTAATGATCTCGGTAGGACCGAAAGTGGAGTATCGGTCAGACCGAGAATCATAAAGAGGTTTTGGAAGTTTAAGTCTATGACGAAACGGGGACTCCGAGCGCTCCTCACACAGAGTGGTTTGAATCTGACTTGATCAAATTTTGTGATGCAGCATGAATAGAGTTTGAGACGAGAAAAGCATAGATAGCTAGAGGAGGTTCTTAGGCATTCTTGTCCATCCACTTGGCAAAAAGAAATAAAGCCGAACAATCAAAACAACAAGTGGATGTCCTCGAATGAGTAAAATATGCAACCAGCATGCTCACACAATAAGATGGCAAATGAAATATGTGACAAGGAATGCACAACCAATTCTAGCATCTATCAAGCAATTTGCGATGACTAGGTCATCTATATATGAGTATATTGACTTAGGAGTCAAGTGAGATCACTTGATCATAGGTCATACTCATCGTTTATGCTGAAGTGGGGTTACCACTTTTACATAAAGCATTGTTGTGTTCACATCTTTAGAGTTGCTTTAGCTCAAGTCTTAGAGTAAAGCTCCCCCTAGATGTCATATCCCCCCTAAGAGGGATGAACTAACCTTGGGTTTTGTCGATGATGACTTCATGTAGATATTGAAGATGTGGATGCTCAATGTTGATGTAGATCTCTTGGAGCTATCCATTTGAGTGAATTGCACTTTTAATACCTACATGGGTTAGTCCCACAAGGAACAAACAAGGATATCCATAGACATAGAGTGATGCACACAAAAGATGATGTCCATGAAAAATTTTAGGTTACCTTGTCCCTTGTCTTACCAACAAGAGGGTTTGTGACTCCTTGAACTAGTGCAAGATGTGGAAGTTGATTGCACTTGTTCTTGCCAAAATGATAAGAGTGAAGTATGTTGGCGGAGTCACCCTCAAGAACTCTCTAGTTCTTCCTCTTTTGGATCCACATCATCTTGATGGGAATCCTTGGAGTTGTAGTCGTACTTGATGAAGTGGAGCTTGAAGTAGTCTTGGGCATCCACCTGACTAAGGTCTTTGGAGCTCCTTCAAATGCATCAATTTCCTCTTGAAGCTTGTCCTTCCCTTTTTGCTTGTAGTCTTGTGGTGGAAGATCATCTTGAGATTGTGTCCCCTTGAAAGAAGTATACTTCTCTTGTTGAGGGATAAACTTTGTCTTGGGGTATTGATCTTCTTCCCACTCAACTCCATTGGCATTGAACTTTCGTTCAAAACCAACACCTTGATTCTTCCGGTGCATTCCTTGCTTGCGCACAATTTCCTCGAATTGCTTACTCCCGGCAAGGCTTTTGTACACTCCTTTCTCTATAATTCCCTTCAACAAACTATTTTCTTGATCACGTGTAACTTGGCTAAGAGAATCATTAGTGGAATCAAGAGAGCTACTAGAAGTAACAATATTGGATTTAACATGATCATTGTTACTGCTAGAGGAAGAATCTTTCTTGTTAGACTTGACTTGAGGCATGTAAGTGGATAAGAGTAAACGCTTGGCAATGTAAGAAGAACTTTTCTTGCGAAGATCATCATTGATTGCCTTTAAGAACTCATGCTCTTGCTCAAGATTGAGCTTTCCAAAGCGTAATTTCTCATGAGCTCTTAAAAGTTCTCGATGATCTTCGAAGATAGTGTCATGAGCTAACTTAAGAGTTTTTAATTCTTTAGTTAGAACCTCAATCTTCTCCTTATCATTGTCATTCGTTTTATCTTGATTAGCATGATTAATTGGTCTTTCATCATAGTATTCATCACTAGAGTTGTCACCAAGCAAATCATCACCTAACAAGTCATCTTCATCACTATTGAAATCAACATACTCGGGGTGTGTTACCTTAGGACCTTTGGCCATGAAGCATCTTCCAATTCCTTCATTTGGTGAGTCAAATATGTCGTAGGAGTTGGTTGACACAAGTGCTAGACCGGCAACACCTTCATCTTGAGTACCTTCGGAGTCGGAGTGATAACTTCTCTCAGAGTGGTTGTCGGAGTCGGAGCCGGATACCCATTCACCAACATGAGCTTGATGTCTTCGTCTTGTGTAGCTCCTTGATGATTTTTCCTTCCTTTCCGAATCCTTGCTTCTCCGTGAGTATCTTTGTTCATAACGATCATCTCTACTCCTTCTCTCTCTTGGTGGTGATCCTTTGCTTCTTCTTTTTGGAGAATCTTCTCTTCTCTTGTAGGGAGCCGTACACTCATTGGAATAGTGTCCGGGTCTTCCACAATTGTAATAGTTTCGCTCTTGACTAGAAGATCTTTTGTTATTGTAGGACCTTGACTTGGAGCTTCTATCTTTGCTTCTACTCTTGTAGAACTTGTTGAAGTTCTTCACCATTAAGCTCAATTCTTCACTGAAGTCTTGTTTCTCACTTGATGATGTAGGGGCTTCACATGAGGCTTTATAGGCACCACTTGATTTGTTGTGAAGTTCCTCTTTATCCTTAAGTGACATCTCATGAGCAACAATTCTTCCAATCACCTCCGTTGGCTTGAGATCTTTGTAATTGGGCATCATTTGGATCAGTGTGCACACGGTATCATATTTTCCATCCAAGGCTCTTAGGATCTTCTTGATGATGAATCTATCAGTCATCTCTTCACTTCCTAAGCCGGCAATCTCATTTGTGATGAGAGCAAGCCTAGAATACATCTCAGCAACACCTTCACCATCCTTCATCTTGAACTTGTCAAGTTGGCTTTGAAGCACATCCAACTTGGATTCCTTGATGGAGTCGGTACCTTCGTGCATATCAATCAAAGTGTCTCAAATTTCCTTTGCATTCTCAAGGCGGCTGATTTTGTTGAATTCTTCGGGGCACAATCCGTTGAAGAGAATATCACAAGCTTGAGCATTGTATTGCAACATCTTCAACTCATCCACGGTAGCTTCACGGTTTGGTTCTCTCCCATCAAAGAAGTCACCTTGCAAACCAACACACACAATAGCCCAAACGGCGGGGTTATGTCCAAGAATATGCATTTTCATTTTATGCTTCCAACTAGCAAAATTAGTACCATCAAAGTAAGGACCTCTACGGTAATAATTTCCCTCGCTAGACGCCATACTCTCCTAGGTTGTGAAACCAAGGCTATGACCACCAAAAGCTATAGAGATCAAGAAAATGGAGACCAAAGCTCTGATACCACTTGTAGGATCGAAATTATGTCTAGAGGGGGGGTGACTAGACTACTTGACCAAATAAAAACTTAACCTTTTCCCAATTTTAGTTCTTGGCAGATTTTAGCTATTTTGGGACAAGTCAAGCAATCATCACATAATTCAAGCAAGCATGCAAAGAATATATTGGCAGCGGAAAGTAAAGCATGCAACTTGCAAGAATGTAAAGGGAAGGGTTTGGAGAATTCAAACGCTATTGGAGACACGGATGTTTTTCCCGTGGTTCCGATAGGTGGTGCTATCCTACATCCACGTTGATGGAGACTTCAACCCACGAAGTGTAACGGTTGCGCGAGTCCACACATGGCTCCACCCAAGGGAAACGGTTGCGCGAGTCCACACAGGGCTCCACCCACGAAGGGTCCACGAAGAAGCAACCACCCACAAAGGGTCCACGAAGAAGCAACCTTGTCTATCCCACCATGGCCAACGCCCACACAGGACTTGCCTCACTAGCAGTAGATCTTCACGAAGTAGGCGATCTCCTTGCCCTTACAAACTCCTTGGTTCAACTCCACAATCTTGTCGGAGGCTCCCAAGTGACACCTAGCCAATCTAGGAGACACCACTCTGCAAGAAGTAACAAATGGTGTGTAGGTAATGAACTCCTTGCTCTTGTGCTTCAACTGATAGTCTCCCCAACACTCAACTCTCTCTCATAGGATTTGGATTTGGTGGAAAGAAGATTTGAGTGGAAAGCAACTTGGGAAGGCTAGAGATCAAGATTCATATGGTAGGAATGGAATATCTTGGTCTCAACACATGAGTAGGTGGTTCTCTCTCAGAACATATGAGTTGGAATGATGTGTGTGTTCTGATGGCTCTCTCACTACGAATGAGAAAGAGGTGGAGGGGTATATATAGCCTCCACACAAAATCCAACCATTACACAGTTTTCCAATCTCGGTGGGACCGAATCAAAAAACTCGATCGGACCGAAAATGTAAACCTAGTGACCGTTAGAGATTTTCGGTGGGACTGACATGCAACTCGGTAGGACCAATATGGTTAGGGTTTGGGCATAAAGTAATCTCGGTGAGACCGATTACACAAACTCGGTGAGACCGAATTTGGTAATTAGCTAACCAGAGAGTTGGTCAGGCAAACTCGGTGGGACCGATTTGCTCTTTCGGTGAGACCGAGTGGAACTCGGTGAGACCGAAAAGTTACAAAGGGGAAACACTGAGTTTACATTGCAATCTCGGTGGGACCGATTTGCTCTTTCGGTGGGACCGAAAAGTTACGAAAGGGAAACAGAGAGTTTGCAACCCCATCTCGGTGAGACCGAGATCCCTATCGGTAGGACCGAATTGCTAGGGTTTGGCAGTGGCTAATGACAAGTGAAACTCGGTGGCGCCGGATAGGAAGAATCGGTAGGACCGAGTTTGGCTTAGGGTTTAGGTCATATGTAGATATGGGAAAGTAGTTGAGGGTTTTGGAGCACATCACTAAGCACATGAAGCAAGAGGCTCATTAAGCAACACCTCATCCCTCCTTAATAGTATTGGCTTTTCCTAAAGACTCAATGTGATCTTGGATCACTAAAATATAAAATGAAGAGTCTTGAGCTTTTGAGCTTGAGCCAATCCTTTGTCCTGAGCATTTTGAGGGTTCCACTTTCACATCCATGCCATGCCAATCATTGAGCTTTCCTGAAATAATCATCTTGGAATAGCATTAGCTCAGTGAGCTATATGTTGTTATGAATTACCAAAACCACCTAGGGATAGTTGCTCTTTCACCAGGGCACTTATGTGCGACCCCTAGACGCCGATGACCTAAGTCACGTAATCCAGCAGCCACAGGAATCGGCCAGACAATTCTGGACATGGTTCCTAACAAAGAAAAATCAAATAGTCAACTGTACGGATGCTGAAGCCCTAGCAGCCTTCAAGCACAATATCCGTGATGAGTGGCTGGCCCGGCACCTCGGACAGGAAAAGCCGAAATCTATGGCAGCACTCACGACACTCATGGCCCTCTTTTGCGTTGGAGAAGACAGCTGGCTCGCTCGTAGCAACAATATGACCAAGAACCCTAGTAGTTCGGACACCAGGGACATTAGTGGCAGGTCGCGTCGCAATAAGCAGAAGCGCCGCATTAACGGCGACAATGCTGAGGATACGACAGTTAATGCCGGATTCAGAGGCTCTAAATCCGGTCAGCGGAAGAAGCAATTCAAAAGGAATCCTAGGGGCCTGTCCAGCTTGGACCGAAAACTCGACCACTTGTGCCAAATACATGCCACCCCCGAAAAGCCGGCCAATCACACCAACAGGGATTGTTGGGTGTTCAAGCAGGCAGGCAAGCTAAGCGCCGACAATGAAGACAAGGTGAATGTGCATTATATCGACTAGAGGGGGGGTGAATAGGCAATTTTTATGGAAGTCTTCAAAACGTGAAAGTTTCGAAGACAAATGATAGAAATAAACCTATTACCATGCAGCGGAAGGTAGACTACACTAGGCAAACCATAGTCAAGTATTCAATGAAGTGAAATCACAATGACTAATAGTAGCAATGTAGTGAGGATCATGTAGGAAGATATTATGAAGCCAAACAGAACACGCAGTCACTCAGTGAAGACAAAAGATAGTGCAATCATACAATGACTTCACAAGGACCAACAGTAAGTAAAGGGAAGGGAAGGATGAAACCAGTGACTCGTTGAAGACAATGATTTGTTGTACCAGTTCCAGTTGTTGTGACAACTGTATGTCTATTTAGGGCGGCTAGGTATTTAAACCTGAGGACACACAGTCCCGGACACCCAGTCCTGAACACGCAGCTCAGGACACCCAGTCCTCATCGTATTCCCCTTGTGCTAAGGTCACACTTACCTCGCCCAATCACTCTGGTAAGTCTTCAAGGTAGACTCCCAAACCTTCACAGACTTCGTTCACCGGCGATCCACAATGTCTCTTGGATGCTAAGAATGCGACGCCTAACCGGTTGGAGGATTCACAGTCCTCAAGTGTAATAAGTCTTCAGATCACACAGACAAGAAGACTTAAGTGATGCCTAACACTCTTACGCTCTGGGTGGTTAGGGCTTTATCCTCGCAAGGAATTCTCTCTCAAAGGCTTCGAGGTGGGTTGCTCTCAAACAACAAAAGCCGTACTCTAACTCTGAGCAGCCAACCATTTATGGTTGTAGGGGTGGGCTATTTATAGCCACTAGGCAACCCGACCTGATTTGTCCGAAATGACCCTGGGTCACTAAGGAACTGACACGTGTTCCAACGGTCAGATTTCAAACTCACGCGGCAGCTTTACTTGGGCTACAAGCAAAGCTGAATTGTCCGACTCTGGACAAGTTTCGCTCTCATAGTCTTCGCTTGAAGACATAGGTTTTGGTTAAGCATCACTTCAGTCATTCTGACTGGTTCACTTGGACCGCACTTAACAGTACGGTGGTTCCTATGACTCAACAAAGAAGAAACAGAACTACAAAAGATCTAAGTCTTCGAGCTCCATAGGCTTCATGCGATGTCTTCTCTTGTCATAGTCTTCAATGAGAATATCTTCATATACCACCTTTGACATCAATCTCTTCATACATTTTTAGGGGTCATCTCTGGTAGGAAAACCGAATCAATGAGGGACTTCTACCTGTGTTATCCTGCAATTCTCACAAACACATCAGTCCCTCAACTAGGTTTGTCGTCAATACTCCAAAACCAACTAGGGGTGGCACTAGATGCACTTACAATCTCCCCCTTTTTGGTGATTGATGACAAACTAGTTGAAGTTTTCAACGGGGAATATAATATGTGAAATTGTAAATGATAAGGAATTGTCTTCATAAGTTGCAAGGGCTCCCCCTGAAGATGTGCATATAAGTAATTTGCTTTTGGAATGCAAATGCACATGGCAGGTTGTGCTTGTGGAGATCCTCTTCAACTTATGATGACAATCCACTATGCATGTGAAGGTATGTGAAGATAATGACATGCATAATGGAAAATGGACGTCTGCAAAGTGATCTAAGTGTGGAATTTATCGTCGCACATGCGGAATTTATCATCGCATCACAAAGTAGCAAATAAGTAGCAGACAACCATCGAGTTTAAGTGTTACAACTCAAAGAACCAAATGTATCAAAACGAGAGTTGTAAACACAAAGCAAAATATAAAGCACCCGCCCATATGGACCCGCTTGAAGACTATCAAACTTATATGCTTCTCCCCCTTTTGTCAGTAAGGACCAAAAAGGTTTGAAGACATAGAGCATCTACTCGTTCCCATGAAGAGTAGGTGAAGCAGCAGGGTCGTCGGTGGTGTTCGGTGGTGCAGAAGAACTTGGAGCAGTGTCGAAGCATGCTGAAGGAGGTGGCGGTGAAGTGGCATCGTCTTCATCCTCGATCACTCTGGCATTCATAGTTGCAGCAGAGGAAGAGAACTCAGAGTCTTCTAGAGATGGAGTTCGTCGCAGCACGGCCCTTCGAGGAGGTGTGGAGTCAAACTTGAAGCGCTCAGAGAAGCCATCCTCTTGAAGATCATCTTCAGAGCACATTAGCGTCAGCCCTTTCCATGTGCGTCGAGAGGTTTCATGGGTAACAAAAGCATTCATGGTGGCAAGATTGCGAATGCGGTTGACATCCACCAAGAGGCTTTGCATTTGGCGCTTCAGCTAGTCATGATGCCTATCCTGTTTCTGATGAAGAGCCACCAGAAGCTCTTGGTCATTAAGAACACGAGTGCGCTTCTTGGGTCGTTGGGCAATTGTGCTGTCGGTGGCTTCAGTAAGGGCAGGATGTGGTGCACGTGTAGTTCCAGCCAAAGGATACACACGAGTGACTGCTTCAACTCCTTCAATGTTCTAAGAAAAACTTTGATGCTCCGCATTCTGAAGACTTAGAGGTTCCTTGGCAGGCTCAGGATAAATGGCTTCAACAGACATATCCACATCAAGCAGAAAGATCCGATGATTGCGAGCAGATGGCTGATATGAGATAGCGGAGTGGAGTTTAATTAGCCGCATTATCCATGGAGCGTAGAACTTCAAGCCGAAAAGATCAGAGCCTGATGCAGCAAGTTGGCGGATGAAGAAGTCCTATGCATTGAAGCATTTTCCATGAAGAATATAGAAGACCAAGGTCTTCATTGCACCTTCCAGCTTGGCGTGTGGAGAGTGTCCTTTGATGGGCCAGAGAGTTCGCCTTATGATGTAATAAATAGTCCTTGGCAGATACTCAAGGTCTTCAACAAAGAACTCTTTGGGATATGCAGCATCTTGGGGCAATGGCTTCATCATACTGGGCATCTGACTCATGTTGGGTTCAGGCTTCTGAAAGATGCTTTCCACAGCTTCACTGTGAATCTGACAGCCAGTTTCGTAGAGATCACCAGGTGTGGGTAGACCAATGAGCTCAATGATGTCAAAGGCTTTGGCTTCGTGATGAACGTTTCCTGTCATCCACTCCAGGAACCAAGTCTTCTTATCTCTGTTGTACCCGCGGATGTGAGTGTGGCATAGAATTGGAGCAGCAACTCTTCATTCCAGTGCTGTTGGTCGGTGACGAACGGCAGCAATCCAACCTCTTTGAAGCAATCCAGAGCTTCTTCCAGATAGGGCAGACCAGCTATTGCTTCAATGTCAAGACGCTTGTGTGGGAAGATGCGACCTTGATTGTATAGAATGCAGGAGTAATAGCTTCGCTGCGGATAGCTCCAGAACCGATCAGATGATATTCTTTCCCTTGAGTAGGGGTTCCTGGAGCTATTGAAGAAAGTGTTGTCTGCTTTGAAGCCATTGACATTGAAGGATCCAGGTGCTGATGCAGGACCTGGAAACCTGGGCAATCTTGGGATTGGCTTCTGTACCTGAGGCCTGTGCTCAACATGATAGTCGAACTGAGGACCAGCAGCAGGCGCAGGAATAGAAGCAGTGGGATCAGTGGCTTCGCTGACTTCTGGTGCTTGGGTTGGTGAAGGCTCCACATTAGCTTCAGCCATGACAACGTCGGTGGCTTCATTGGTGTTGGTGGTGGCAGCTTCAAGATTCTCGACCTCCACTTGACGAGTTGGAGGGTCGGTCACAGTCACGTTCTCCTCGAGAACAGCTTCTTGGTGGGACGGGGGAGTAGCAGCTTTTGGGGTTTCTTCTTCATCGGCTAATGCAGCCGGAATGTCTTCAGCAGCTTTAGCTTCAGACTCAGAGACTGGAGGCCTTGGTCCTTTGTGAAGCCTGCGTAACGCTGGCGACGCCTGTGGAGTTGGAGTTGGCTAGGCCTCAAAGTCTTCTTCCTCTTGTGCTTGTGGGCGATCAGCCCATGATGCATCCTGAGCAATTGGCGTTAGAGGACAACTAAAGCTGATGAGTTCGCTGTGCGTTAGCACAGGCGATGATACCTGTTGGTGCTCGAGCTGAGGAAGAACTGCATCATCTTCAACATGGTCATGGTGACCAATGTCTTCAGTAGCGATGGAATCAGCTGCTGGAAAGTCTTCGGCTTCATGAGCCTCTGTGAATACAGGCTCATGGACAGTCAGTTGACGTTCTTGAGGTTCAGCGTCAGGGCGAACCATGGAGATGGGTTCAACAATCAAGGGCTCTGTGGGAGCAGCCCGTTCCTTCTTGGTCTTCCGCTTCTTCTTGGAGGGAGCAGTGGCAGAGGCTTCAGGATGTTTCCTCTTTCCGGCTTCAGCCTCAGCAGTCCTCGTCTTCTTCAGCTCTGAAGCGGTTGACCGGACCTTTGGCTTTGAGCCAGTCATGCTAGTTGGGAAGACAATGGGATCTTCTTCTTGCCTTGGTGCGTCGGGTTTGGCCATAGCGGGCTTCTTCTTCTTCTTTGCAGCCATCCTGGGGTCGATGCCAGGATGCCTAAGGGCCTTGCGCTTCTCAGACTCATTGTAGGCTTGCACACACTTGTCAGCCAGGCTCTTCATGCGCTCACGAGAGCCTTGAGCTTCTTCACGCTTCTTGAGAAAGGCTTCTTTAAGCTCGTGCAGCATGAGCTTGAAGTTCTTGACCTCTTGTACACTGAGCTTGGCCATATGCTTCTTGAACTGAGCCTTTTCATAGTCAATCTTTTGCTTCAGTTCGACGATGCGCTGAGCGAGAGCTAGCTCTGAAGCAATGGCGCCATGGAAGGCGACACTGAGACTAATGGGAAGTTGCAGGTCTTTGAAGCTGAGGTTGGGCATTTCAAACCACTCATCAATGAAGTCGTGGATGATTGCCACGTCAAAGAGAGGCAAATTGTTGAATATTTCTGCTTCTTCCTTGCTCTTGATCAGCTGCTCAAGAGCGTCATCTGCAAGATCTTCATCACTGGATAGATCAATGGCATCGTTGCGCAGAATAGCAGCAGCTGTCAGTTCTTGGCCGGTGTGTGGCAGAGGCATCTTGACCTTCTGGGGCTTGGAGATGCGTGACAAATCTTCAGACTGCACACTGTGTTCAGGAGGTGCAGTGGCCAATGGCTTCGCCCGTGAGATTTTTGGTGCAGAGACAGGCTTGGAAGCTTTTGGCTGCTTCAGTTTGTTTGGCTTCGGCGCTGCAGGCGCTTCATCTGAGTCAGCATCATCTGCAGGCTCATTCACGGCAGTCCCTTGAACCACGATATGGGTGATGAGACCTTCAAGGTTGTAGAAGGGCCCAAGAAGATTGGGTTCAGCTTCGCGAGTTCCATCGGCACGGGGAGCAGAGGGACCAAGGTTGAAGTCTAAACCCAAAGACTTCTTGTTCTGCTTCGCTGAGTTCTTGGCAAACTGGAAGTTGCGCTTGAACAGAATATCATCACGGCACCATAGTAGTGACGATGGGTGTGCATCTGCATGCTGTGGCCCACGGACCATGCAAGGATAGAAGCCTTGTTCAATGGCTTCTTCTCTGGACCTGGGTTGAAGATTCTTGTATAGGATGTCTCCCCACGGTCGCTTGGTGGCATTTTTCTCAGCATATTCTTGGGTCACAAACCGGTATTTGAACCATTGTTCTGCCCAATATCTTCGAATCCATTGGATTTCGGTCTTGCGCTGATTATAATCCTCTTTAGGATCTGTCTTGTAAAGTTCTGAGAGGTCATTTGGCAGATCTCTTGATGTTCCGCCACGACGCTGTCTGCCTCCCTTCCTTGTAGATTTCTTTGAAGCCATGAATTTTAAACTGAAAGGCTTCAATACGTTCAAAGGTTTCAAATGTTTTCGCTTACTGGACAAACAGGAACTGGCTTCGGGAGAATTTATATGATGCTTTAAGTATTCTACAAATGAATGCAGACTATGAGAACCAAGGGATTCTCCCACGGACATGTACCTGTGACAGCATTAAGGTGCGAGGGAAGGGGAAGAGGTCATATGCATTCTCAGAAGATTTTGAAGATAAATCAGTTTAGAAGACATTGACCACATCGTGCGAAGACAGTCACTCATAGATAAGGAGTTGGTTCCAGATTTGTACGAATCCAGAGATCAGTACAAGTGAGGAACCTAACTACTTTGTGAAGCATAAGTGAATATACTAGGCATCTTATGAGATGTAGTATGTAAGAGATCCAACTTGTGTGAATAGAAACTGCTTGTGGTAGAAAGTGACAAAGATATAGGATCAAAGGGGCCGTAAAAAGGAAGTTTTATTTACCACACGAAGAACTGCTAGACGGAGTGGAAGAGGAGGCCGAGCAGTTCGATCTTCCGTGCCCTAACTTGGCGACGGAGGACACCTACGGCGACGGCGGAGAAGCTGATGTCCGCGGTTGGCGTGAAGATGGCGTCGGAGAGGTTGCGGCAGCGAAGCGCTTCGTCGCCGGCGTCGTCGAGGGCTAGCGGTGGCGCTAGGGTTCGTGCAAGAGTGGAAGAAGAGATAATGACTGCGGTGAGGCGTGTATTTATAGGTACATGGGCGGCTCAGTGTTATTACACAGGTGCCCCTGGCGATGCACATCTGAGGAACATGTGGCCATCATGCAGCATGTCAGAGGTTGTTCCACGTCCAACGCACGCCTGGATTGTCAGGTGGTCGTTCCCACTTCTCCGGGTTTCAGGTGAAGGAATGAGCATTGAAAAAAGACTTAATGTTTGTCTCTGTATCTTCTATTGACAAGGACGCAGAGAAGACATTCGACAGTTTCAATATAATGCATATGACTTGGAGAGATAGAGTTTGAGATAGAAAGCATAGAGAGGTTGGGGTCCGATCACATTCACTTAGTTCAAAAGACTCAACACGAAGACATAGCCATAAGTGAATGTTGTAGAGGACAGAACACTAGTATATATATATTCAACATAGTGAAGATAATCATGAAGACATGTTGAAATTGAAGCCAAACCAAATGTGAGGACATAGCAAATGTAACGCCATGAGTGAAACACTTCAAACATAACCTTTGGTGGTGGCGTTACCCACCGTATAGGAAGTATTAGACCCAGACACGACGCACAATTATCGTGGCGCTCCGAAGTCAAATTCCATATTGATATATTCACACTTAGAATGTATGTCTTCATTGATTGAGGATATACTTTACTTCGTGTGTTGCACATCTAAGTCATCAATATGCATAAGTGTTAGGATGTGTGCCTGATCACAGGACATTTGAGGATTCCAAGATATTTAGCTCACACCGTAACTTGCAAAATCTCTTCTCATCCAAGGGCTTGGTGAAGATATCTGCCAATTGTTCTTCAGTATTGACGTGTATGATATCAATGTCTTCCTTCACAACATGATCTCTGAGAAAGTGATGACGAATTTCAATGTGCTTTGTCTTCGAGTGTTGAACTGGGTTGTTGGCAATCTTGATGGCGCTTTCGTTGTCGCAGTAGAGTGGCACTTGCTTCATATGAATGCCATAGTCCTTGAGTGTTTGCTTCATCCACAAAAGCTGAGCGCAGCAAGATCCAGCAGCAATGTATTCAGATTCAGCAGTGGAGAGAGATACACAGTTCTTCTTCTTTGAAGACCAACATACAAGTGATCGTCCCAGAAAATGACATGTGCCTGATGTAGACTTGCGATCCACCTTGTCACCAGCATAATCAGCATCCGAGAATCCAACCAGATCAAACTCTGAGCCCTTTGGATACCATAATCCTAGAGTTGGGGTGTGAGCCAAATATCGAAGAATTCGCTTCAGAGCTAAGTGATGCGACTCCTTTGGAGTCGCTTGGAATCGAGCACACATGCAAACACTAAGCATAATATCTGGCCTAGATGCACATAGATAAAGTAAAGGACCAATCATGGAGCGGTATACCTTTTGATCGAACTCTTTACCATTGTCATCGGGACCCAGATGATGTTTGGCTGGCATTGGCGTCATGAAGCCTTTGCAGTCTTGCATACCGAACTTCTTCAGGCAATCTTTGAGATACTTCTCTTGAGATATGAAGATGTCGTTGCGTTGCTGTCGTATTTGAAGACCGAGGAAGAACTTCAGCTCTCCCATCATGGACATCTGATATTGCTCTTGCATCATATATCCAAACTCTTCACTGTACTTCTGATTGGTGCAGCCGAACATGATGTCATCCACATATATTTGGCACACAAACAGTTCACCATCATATGTCTTCATGAAGAGAGTGGGCTCGAGTGAACCAGGTATGAAGCCTTTGCTCTTCAGGAAGTATTTGAGTGTGGCATACCAAGCCCGAGGGGCTTGTTTGAGGCCATACAGTGCCTTGTTGAGCTTGTATACCATGTCAGGATGTTTTGGATCTTCAAAGTCAGGCGGTTGTGCAATGTACACTTCTTCTTCAATCTTGCCATTGAGAAAAGCGCGCTTCACATCCATTTGATATAGAAGTATGTTATGATGACTTGCATAGGCCAGCAGTATGCGTATGGCTTCAAGTCGAGCCACAGGAGGAAATGTTTCATCAAAGTCAATGCCTTCCACTTGAGCATATCCTTGAGCAACGAGACGAGCTTTGTTTCTGACAACTTGACCATGCTCATCTTGCTTGTTGCGGTATATCTATTTGGTGCCTATTATATTGTGCTTCCGAGGATCAGGACGCTTAACCAGTTTCCATACATTATTCAGCTCAAACTGTTGAAGCTCTTCTTGCATAGCTTGAATCCATTCAGGTTCCATGAAGGCTTCTTCAACTTTCTAGGGTTCTGTTATTGAGACGAATGTGAAGTGCCCACAGAAATTTGCTAGCTGAGTTTCCCTTGAACGAGTGAGCGGACCAGGTGCATTGATGCTATCAATTATTCTCTCAATCTGCACTTCATTGGTAACACGAGGATGTACAGGGCGAGGATTTTGCTCTTGCTGATCATTGTCATTGTTAGAGGGATTTTCTTCAGGCTGAGCATTTTCTTCAGGTTGATCAGGTTCGGAGATGATAAGTTCCTCTTCAGGTTGAGCTTCAGAGGGTATGATTTCTCCAGTTCCCATTAGTTTGATTGATTCACTGGATGGAACTTCATCTAGCACATTTGGCAGGTGCTCTCTCTGTGAACCGTTAGTCTCATCGAACCGCACATCCACTGTTTCAACCACTTTACAATGAAACAGATTGAAAACTCTGTAGGAGTGCGAATCCTTTCCATATCCAATCATAAAACCCTCATGTGCTTTTGGTGCAAGTTTTGAAGTGTGATGTGGATCCTTGATCCAGCACCTGGCGCCAAATACTCTGAAGTAACTGACATTTGGCTTCTTGCCAGTAAGGAGCTCATAAGATGTCTTGTTCAGAAGCTTGTGAAGATAAAGACGATTGATTGTATGGCATGCAGTATCAATGGCTTCAGGCCAGAATTTTCTTGGAGTCTTGTATTCATCTAGCATCGTTCGGGCCATCTCAATGAGTGTTCTGTTCTTGCGTTCGACGACGCCATTCTGCTATGGCGTGTACAGAGATGAGAATTCATGTGTGATGCCAAAAGTATCAAGATACGTATCAAGGCCAGTGTTCTTGAATTCAGTGCCCTTGTCACTTCTGATGTGCTTTATCTTGGCGCCATAGTTGTTCATTGCTCGATTGGCGAAGCGTCTGAAGACATCCTGCACTTCAGTCTTGTAGAGGATTCTGTGCACCCAAGTATATCTAGAATAATCATCAACAATGACAAAGCCATAGAGACAAGCAGTAGTAGTAAGAGTTGAGTAATGAGTGGGACCGAAAAGATCCATGTGGAGTAGTTCGAAGGGTCGAGTGGTTGTCATGATTGTCTTCGAGGGATGTTTTCCCTCGTCATCTTTCCTGCTTCACAGGCACCGCATAAGTGATCTTTCTTGAACTTGACGCCCTCGATGCCTATGACATGCTTCTTCTTTGCAAGGGTGTGGACGTTCCTCATGCCAGCATGCCCTAGCCTCCGATGCCAGAGCCAGCATTCGGAAGCTTTTGCTAGAAGACATACGGCAAGCTGTGGTCCTGCTGAGAAATCTACCACGTACAAATCATCTTTCCGATACCCTTCAAACAATAGAGACTTGTCAGATTCCATTAGAACAAGGCAGCGATATTTTCCAAACATTACGATCATGTTCAAATCGCAAAGCATTGAGACAGACATTAAGTTGAAGCCAAGGGATTCAACAAGCATGACTTTATCCATGTGTTGATCCTTTGAGATTGCAACTCTACCTAGACCCAATACCTTACTTTTACCAGTGTCAGCAAATGTGATGTGACTCTTCTCGGATGGACGTAAGGTTGAGTCCATAAGAAGGCTTCTTTTGCCAGTCATGTGATTGGTACACCCACTATCAATAATCCATTTTGAAGATGCTGGTGTCGTACCCTACAGTGTAGTTAGGGGGATAGGCTTCATGAAGAGAATTGTGAAGCAAAAACATTTGACGAACCAGTGGGTTATGAAAGCTTAGATCCAAATTAGGACTAATAGGGAGAGTAGCAAGCGATTCAGGAACGAAGTACATGGTAAGACCATTCGGGCATTTGATCTTGCGCCCTACAAGATGTTTAAGGTCCCCAGCAATAGCGTCAGACGATTTTGGTTTTCTGCTGGAGACCTTTCCCTGCAAAAGAGAGTTAAGCTTTCTTAGCCACCCACATCTTCAAGGGTGGCTTATAAGCAATAAGTCTAAGTGCAGCGTCTGAGAACTTTGGCTTTGGAGCCCTAGCAAAAAGTCTTGCAGTCGGACAATAGTACTCATAAGAATAAGCAGAATAGTTCTTGGTCTTATGAACATGGCGGTTCGATGAACCGCACTCATATTCATAGGCCTAAGTGTGGTTTCCCTGCAAAACATTTGCGTTCGCGCGACTCAGGTGAGTCCTCTGTCTGTATGAAGCCTTTGGGCCGTACGAAGCCTGTGGTATGGGGTTTGTCTTCTTCACCTGTGGTGTCATGATGACATTCACAGGAAGATTTGCCAAACACCTTTTCGGCACCCAGATCTTCTTCATAGGTGGTCCATTCCTGTAGTTAGTACCAATATACCTGGCAAACACTTCACCATTCTGATTCTTAAACAGTTTATAGTTTGCATCAAAGGATTCATCAATGACAATGGGGTTAGCACAAGTGAAGCCAAATAGATTGGATGGATCTGCTGAAGGTTCCTTTGCAGCAACCCATGTGGTTTTCGGGTACTGCTCAGGTTTCCAGTAAAAGCCATCAGCATTCATTTTCCTTACGAACCCAACACCCTCTTTCCTCGGGTTTCGGATCAGGATCTGCCTTTTGAGGACATCACATAGTGTCTAATGCCCTTTAAGACTTTTGTACATCCCTGTTTCGAGCAATGTCTTCAACCTAGCATTCTCATCAGCAATAGCAGTGGTATCCTCAGCAGAGGGGTTAGTTCCCACACCAACAGTTGAAGATATTGCAATAGTAGCAGCAGTAGAACATTCAGCAACAGAAGTAGCATTATCACGCTCAATGCATTTAAGACATGGTGGTTCAAATCCTTCCTGAGCGGAACTGATCCGTTCGGCGCGAAGTGACTCGTTTTCCTTTTGAAGATCTTCATGAGCAGCTCTCAATTTCTCAAGATCTTGCTTCCTTTGAAGATAATCATAGGAAAGCTTTTCATGAGATGTTGAGAGCGTTTCATGACGACTTTCAAGTTCCTCATACTTAACATGAAGATTTTTTATGTCTTCAATTAAGGACTCAGATCGAGTCATTTCAGCGCCTAACAGATCATCGCTTTTGTCTAACAGTTTTTGAATATGTTCTATAGCTTTCTGTTGTTCAGTTGCAATTTTAGCAAGTGTTTTGTAGCTGGGTTTTGAACCACAATCAGAGTCATCTTCACTAGATGTTTGATATTGAGTAGCGCATGTGTTTACCTTGGCACCGCGTGCCATGAAGCAATAGGTAGGAGCGGAGTAGTCCTTGTCATTTTGCATCGCTGTCGGTGATGAAGTCACTGTCTTCGGTGTTGAAGATGGACTTGGCAACGTATGCTATAGCCAAACTAGCAACGCCAGAATCGGACTCCTCCTCAGACTCCACCTCCGCCTCCTCAGAAGCGGACTCCTCCTCTGAATCCATTTCCTTGCCAACAAACGCACGTGCCTTGCCAGATGAGCTCTTCTTGTGTGATATAGACTTTGAGGAAGACTTGGAAGAAGACTTTGGGTATTTCTTCTTCTTCTTGTCGTCAGAGTCACATTCCTTGCTCTTCTTCTTCTTTTTGTTCTCATTGTCCTACTGCGGACACTCAGAGATGAAGTGGCCAGGTTTCTTGCACTTGTGGCATGTTTTCTTCTTGTAGTCATGAGCAGAAGCTTCATCATTCCATGAGCTTGATCGTGAATACTTTATAAAACCTTTCTTCTTGGTGAATTTTTGGAACTTCTTCACAAGCATAGCAAGTTCCCTTCCATGTCTTCAGGATCATCAGAACTGCTGTCAGATTCTTCTTCAGATGAGGAGACAGCTTTTGCCTTCAAGGCACGAGTTCGCCCATAGTTTGGACCGTAGATATCTCTTTTCTCAGAAAGCTGAAACTCATGTGTGTTGAGCCTCTCAAGTATGTCAGACGGATCGAGTGTCTTGAAATCAGGACGTTCTTGAATCATCAGGGCTAGGGTGTCAAACGAACTGTCAAGTGATCTTAGTAGTGTCTTGACGACTTCATGCTTGGTTATCTCAGTAACGCCGAGGGCTTGAAGCTCATTTGTGATGTCAGTGAGTCGGTCAAACGTGAGCTGGACATTCTCATTGTCATTTCGCTTGAAGTGGTTGAAGAGGTTGCGAAGGGCACTGATTCTCTGATCTCTCTGAGTTGAGACGCCTTCGTTGACATTGGAGAGCCAGTCCCAGACTAGCTTAGATGTTTCCAAAGCACTCACGTGGCCATACTGTCCTTTGGTCAGATGACCACAGATGATATTCTTGGCAGTAGAGTCCAGTTGAACGAACTTCTTGACGTCAGTAGCAGTAACACCTTCTCCAGCCTTGGGAACGCCGTTCTTGACGACATACCATAGGTCGACGTCAATGGCTTCAAGATGCATGCGCATCTTATTCTTCCAGTAGGGATATTCAGTTCCATCGAAGACGAGGCACGCAGCGGAGACTTTAATTATCCTTGCAGTCGACTTCGCTAAAACTCCAGGTGGTTAAACCGAATCACACAGAACAAGGGAGTACCTTGCTCTGATACCAATTGAAAGTGCGTTATATCGACTAGAGGGGGGGTGAATAGACGATTTTTATGGAAGTCTTCAAAACGTGAAAGTTTCGAAGACAAATGATAGAAATAAACCTATTACCATGCAGCGGAAGGTAGACTACACTAGGCAAACCATAGTCAAGTATTCAATGAAGTGAAAGCACAATGACTAATAGCAGCAATGTAGAGAGGATCAGGTAGGAAGATATTATGAAGCCAAATAGAACACGCAGTCACTCAGTGAAGACAAAAGATAGTGCAATCATACAATGACTTCACAAGGACCAACAGTAAGTAAAGGGAAGGGAAGGATGAAACCAGTGACTCGTTGAAGACAATGATTTGTTGGACCAGTTCCAGTTGTTGTGACAACTGTACGTCTATTTAGGGCGGCTAGGTATTTAAACCTGAGGACACATAGTCCCGGACACCCAGTCCTGAACACGCAGCTCAGGACACCCAGTCCTCATCGTAATCCCCTTGAGCTAAGGTCACACTGACCTCGCCCAATCACTCTGGTAAGTCTTCAAGGTAGACTCCCAAACCTTCATAGACTTCGTTCACCGGCGATCCACAATGTCTCTTGGATGCTCAGAACGCAATGCCTAACCGGCTGGAGGATTCACAGTCCTCAAGTGTAATAAGTCTTCAGATCACACAGACAAGAAGACTTAAGTGATGCCTAACACTCTTACGCTCTGGGTGGTTAGGGCTTTATCCTCGCAAGGAATTCTCTCTCAAAGGCTTCGAGGTGGGTTGCTCTCAAATGACAAAAGCCGTACTCTAACTCTGAGCAGCCAACCATTTATGGTTGTAGGGGTGGGCTATTTATAGCCACTAGGCAACCCGACCTGATTTGTCCGAAATGACCCTGGGTCACTAAGGAACTGACACGTGTTCCAATGGTCAGATTTCAAACTCACGCGGCAGCTTTACTTGGGCTACAAGCAAAGCTGAATTGTCCGACTCTGGACAAGTTTCGCTCTCATAGTCTTCGCTTGAAGACATAGGTTTTGGTTAAGCATCACTTCAGTCATTCTGACTGGTTCACTTGGACCCCACTTAACAGTATGGTGGTTCCTATGACTCAACAAAGAAGAAACAGAACTACAAAAGATCTAAGTCTTCGAGCTCCATAGGCTTCATGCGATGTATTCTCTTGTCATAGTCTTCAATGAGAATATCTTCATATACCACCTTTGACCTCAATGTCTTCATACATTTTTAGGGGTCATCTCTGGTAGGAAAACCGAATCAATGAGGGACTTCTACCTGTGTTATCCTGCAATTCTCACAAACACATCAGTCCCTCAACTAGGTTTGTCGTCAATACTCCAAAACCAACTAGGGGTGGCACTAGATGCACTTACACAAGGGGCTGCATAGAGATAACGACAATGAGCCCCGGCCGCCGAGCAACAATGGACAGAAGGGTTTTCCCCCACAATTGCGGACGGTGAACATGATATACGCAATCCATGTCCCCAAAAGGGAGCGAGAGCGTGCGTTAAGGGACGTATATTCGGTAGAGCCAGTCGCCCCAAAGTTCAACCCATGGTCCACCTGTCCGATCACCTTTGATCGAAGGGACCATCCCACTAGCATCCGTCATGGAGGATTCGACGCATTGGTTCTAGACCCAATTATTGACAGATTTCGTCTCACTAGAGTCCTTATGGACGGCGGCAGCAGCCTGAACCTGCTTTACCAGGATACAGTGCGGAAAATGGGCATAGATCCCTCGAGGATTAAGCCCACCAAAACGACCTTTAAAGGCGTAATACCAGGTGTATAGGCCAACTGCACAGGCTCAGTCACACTTGAAGTGGTCTTCGGATCTCCGGATAATTTCCGACGCGAGGAGTTATCTTCGACATAGTCCCGTTTCGCAGTGGCTATCACGCACTGCTCGTGCGAACCGATTCGCCAAATTCAATGCGGTACCGCACTACGCATACCTTAAGCTCAAGATGCTAGGCCCTCATGGAGTAATTACGGTCAATGGAAACACTGAACGCTTCCTCCGAACGGAGGAGCACACGACGGCCCTTGCAGCGGAAGTACAAAGCAGCCTCTCCAGGCAGTTCTCCGGTCCGGCCATTAAACGTCCGGACACCGTCAAGCGTGCCCGGAGTAACCTACATCAAGACCGCCTGGCACGTTCCGAGCAGGCGTAGCAATGCGGCCCCAACCCCAACCCCCGCAAAAAGGCGACGCCAGTACTTCGCGTCCATAACTACGCTCTGGAAATACCATGGGCATAGGGGGAGGGGCACCATCACGGCACACCCAAAACACGGCTTAAACCGCACCAGGGCTGCCGATTTTTTACTTTTCTCTTACTTCCAGGACTCTACTCTTCGGAAGGCTTGTTCTGCAGTTCAATTGCCGCAGAAACTATGCAAGGACCAGGGAAGCAGACAAGCCATGCCGCATTACGGAAATCCCAGGTGGTCCCTATCACGAGCAGTATACCTGTTTCGCATACTATTCCGCAGCTTGCCCCTAGAGCAGACATGTTAAATAGCCCAACTTTTCATTTATCGCATTACTTGTATCGTTCTGCTTTGATCGCAGCTATTTTAATAAACAATGCATAGCTTTTGTCTATTTTTTGCATTACCTTTTTTTATATATATGTTCCTTAACGACATGTTGCACCCGTACACTTTGGTACGTCCAAAATACGCCAGGGGCTTCAGTACCCCTCAACATGGTGTGAGAAGTCCAAACACTTTAACAAGTGCGGCACCCCGAACTTATAGCATTATATGCATCGGCTCCGAATCATGTCTTGGGTCAATAGTTGGGTTTGCCCGGCTCCTATGTTTTGGTGCCTTACGTTCCGCTATATCGGCTAAGGTAGCACTAGGAGAACCACTGTGATTGTGCCCCGGTTGAGCTAGGTCGAGCACCTCGGTGGAGAAAGCTAAAACTAACCGTCATGATGAGGCGAGAGCTGGTCGCTGTTCGAGAGGTCTTTTCGAGTCCTTAAAGACTTATGCCGCTTAGGGCGAGGAGTCGGCTTTGTCTAGCCAAGGCGTGGATAGCGCTCCGAACTCGGTCTTCCGAATACTAGGGGCTTCGCCAAAATTTAAAATTATAGAATTCTATGGCTAAGTGAGAGTGTTCACGCATTATAGTCCGATTGCCTCGTTCGTTGGGTTGAGCACCTCCCTCAAAGGACCCAAATATGGGAAAAAGAGCGCCCAGGTTTATCCCCGAACACCCCAGCACTAGCGGCATGGGGGCAGAAGCCGACGACTCGCCATCTCTCAGTGTTGATAAACAGCCGCACATAAGGTAATATTTTAAATTCAAGCAGCATTGCTTAGCGCATATGAACAAGTTTTCAGCGCACAGGATAACACGAGCGGGTTTTACTCAAAAAATACATCCTTGGTACATTCATCCGCAACAAGGCGGGCACCCTTCAGAACATCCTAATAATAATTCTCGGGCTTGTGATGCTCTTTCCCCGGCGGTGGCCCATCCTTCACAAGCTTCTCCGCATCCAGCTTGCCCCAGTGCACCTTAGCACGGGCAAGGGCCCTACGGGCACCTTCAATGCAGACGGAGCGCTTGATGTCTTCAAGCCTCGGACAGGCCTCCACCAGCCGCCGCACCAGCCCGAAATAGCTCCCAGGCAAAGCCTCTCCAGGCCACAGGCGAACTAGGAGGCCCTTCATGGCCTGTTCGGCCGCCTTGTGGAGCTCGACCAGTTGCTTCAGCCGTTCGCTCAGGGGCACGGGGTGTCTGGCCTCAGCGTACTGAGACCAGAACACCTTCTCCATCGAGCTGCCCTCCTCGGCTCGATAGAATGCGACTGCATCGGATACACTCCGGCGAAGATCTGCGAACGCTCCTGGAGAGCTCCGGATTCGGGTAAGTAACAGGTAACTCACGTTTATGTGTTTGCTTTGCATAGAGAATGCCTTACCCGCCGCAATCTTCTTCACCTCATCCAACTCCTGGAGGGTCTTCTGGGATTCGGCCTTGGCAGATTTGGCATTTTCAATAGCCACCGCAAGCTCGGACGCTTGCGTCTTCAAGTCACGCTCCAAACTCTCATGTTTTTCCATGAGAGCCTGAAGCTCTTGCCGCACCTTGCCAACCTCGGCCTCATACTTCGCCCGCTCAGTGCGCTCCGAGGCCGAATTCTTCTCGGCCTTGTCCAGCGCCTGCTTAAGGGTCGCCACCTCAGACGTGGCCCCTACAATAGCCACGATAATCCTGTCATTTTTCGCAATTGCACCTTTTTATATATATCCTTTTAACAAGGTATTTCTTACCTTCATTGTCCTCGAGCTGCTTCTTGGCACGCTCGAGCTCTTGCTCGGACCTTTCGAGGTCCTGCTTTAGCGTGTCCACTTCCGTAGTCAGTGCGGCGGACGGGAGCAGGGTAGCCTGCACATGCATATTGACTCATTTTTGTTAGACTCCTGCGAATTCTATTTGATCCTCTATTCGGCTTTTCTTCCCGAACGCCAAACAGAGCATCAGGGGCTACTGTCTATGCGGTACTATTATTTACGCATTCTTTACTTATACCTCAAAGCCTGTTAAAAGGCTTGTACAAGCTTCAGTCAGTCCGCTCTTGGCGGACTGAACCTTCTGGATCACCGCACTCATAATAGTGCGGTGCCCCTGGTCGATGGAGGCACCTTGGAGCGCCTCCAACATATTGTCCGACGCCTCCGGTTGGACGGAGGTCACCGGCACGGCGGGCTTGCTCCTCTTGGAAGGAGGTCCCCCGCTGGACTCTGGAACCTTTGAAGATTCCGGAGGGGTGTCCGGCCTAGGGCCGGACTTGGAGCCCTGGGGGGTTTCATCCCCTTTACTCCTGGAGTCCGGGAGGTCGCCTTGCGGCGCCTCTAGGACCACCTCCTCCCGGATTGGAACCTATTGGGACAACACTTCGGTGTCGTCCGTAGGGAGGGGGAGGAAGCCGTCGGAAGTGAGTTCACGTCCGACGAGTCCAGTGAGCCGCTCGACGACGCGTCGAGCCGGTCTTTGGGTGGGCAGCATAAACACATCCGACATAAGGGAAAGTTGTGCAATAAACGAATACTATGAATTACTCCGGTATCCGGATACTTATGATTTTGCCAGGGGTTGGCCCTGGGCTGCCACTCATCTCCACCATCATCGGCGTCGGCGGAGTAGTCCGGAGGAAGGGTTTTCCCCTTCTTGGACCCTACGGCCTCCTCAGAGAGGGCGGCCTTCCTTTTCTTCCCTTCCCCCGCTAGAGGGGGAGGTGTCTCTTCTTCCTCCTCCTCGTATTCATGGGAGGAGTGCGCCTCGGATTCGTCGGATGGTGAATCCGACACCTCTAGGCGCCGGGCACTCTTTCGAGTCCCCGTGGCCTTCTTCTTGGCCCTCTTCTCCGGCACCACATAGGGTGCCGAAACCAGCAGCTTCGCCAGGTGAGCGTCCGCTGGTCCTTCGGGAAAAGGAGCCGGACAGTTGATCTGTCCGGACGTCACCTGCCAATCCTGTCAGAGGAAAGGGAGCTTAGATCCCGCATAGAATCAAACTATGTAAAACTGATACCCTGTAAAAGGAAAAACAACTTACCGCGAGCGCGTGACGCTGCGCACTGAATCCGCGATCCTCGGTAGCGGATGCAGGAGCCTCGACGCCCTTGAAAAGCATCCTCCAGGCATCTTCGTACGTCGTGTCGAAGAGCCTGTTTAGAGTTTGATGCTGCGCTGGGTCGAACTCCCACAGATTGAAGGCCCGTCGTTGACACGGGAGGATCAGGCGGATGAGCATAACCTGGACTACGTTGACAAGTTTGAGCTTTTTTGTTCACCAGGGTTTGGACGCATGTTTGGAGTCCGGTCAACTCCCCTTTTTTACCCCACGACAGGCCGGTCTCCTTCCAGGAGGTGAGCTGCGTAGGGGGTCCGGACCGAAACTCGGGGGCTGCGACCCATTCGGCGTCGCATGGCTCGGTGATGTAAAACCACCCCGATTGCCACCCCTTCAGGGTCTCCACAAAGGAGCCCTCGACCCGCAGGACATTGGCCATCTTGCCAACCATGGCACCGCCGCACTCCGCCTGGCTGCCGCGCACCACCTTCGGCTTGACGTTGAAAGTCTTAAGCCATAGGCCGAAATGGGGGCGGATGCGGAGGAACGCCTCGCACACGACGATAAACGCCGAGATGTTGAGGACGAAGGTCGGGGCCAGATCG
Source organism: Triticum urartu (assembly GCF_003073215.2). Classification (NCBI taxonomy): domain Eukaryota; kingdom Viridiplantae; phylum Streptophyta; class Magnoliopsida; order Poales; family Poaceae; genus Triticum; species Triticum urartu. The sequence goes on from NC_053022.1 coordinate 34,798,840, forward strand.
TGGAAATCCAGGTGGTAGTAGAACATGATCCCCCGGACAAATGGATGCAGAGGGAAGCCCAGTCCGCGGAGGAAATGGGGGAGGAATACCACCCTCTCATGGGGCCTAGGAGTGGGAATGAGCTGCCCCTTTTCGGGAAGCCGGTGCGCGATGTCGCTAGCCAGATATCCGGCCTTCCTCAGCTTTTTGATGTGTCCCTCCATGACGAAGGAGACCATCCACTTGCCTCCCGCTCCGGACATGACTGGAGAAGCTTGAGGTGGTAGTGCGGACTTGGGCGCTGGAGCTCGAGTGCGCAAGAATGGATAGGCAAAGGAGGAAGAAGGCGTGGGTGAAAACGTGGATCCTTATCCCCTTATATGGGTGGATGCAACTACGTGTCCCCACCAGCTTGGTAAAACTCTCTTATCTTCAAGCGCCGTAATCGATGGCGCGGTTGGGTTACCCACGCCCGTATTGATGAGAATCCTAGAATAAGGGGACACGATCTTTGCTTTAACAAGACGTGCCAAGGAGACCGCCTTGCGTAACGCGCTAAGATGGTACTGTAAAATGGTTCGAATAAAAGCTTGGCCGTGGTGTGATGTCACACTACGGAATACGTCAGTAGATTAGATTTGTGTAAATATTATTCTCTCTATGGCAATATGTGGAAACTTATTTTGCAGAGTCGGACACTATCTTTGTGTTCAAAATCTTCTATGAAGTACTTGGAGGAGGAACCCGCCTTGCAATGCCGAAGACAATTTGTGCGCCGGACTCGTCGTCATTGAAGCCTGGTTCAGGGGCTACTGAGGGAGTCCTGGATTAGGGGGTGTTCGGATAGCCGAACTATACCTTCAGCCGGACTCCTGGACTATGAAGATACAAGATTGAAGACTCCGTCCCGTGTCCGGAAGGGACTTTCCTTGGCGTGGAAAGCAAGCTTTGCGATACGGATGTTCAGATCTCCTACCATTGTAACCGACTCTATGTAACCCTAACCCTATCCGGTGTCTATATAAACCGGGGGGTTTTAGTCCGTAGGACAACATACACATCAACAATCATACCATAGGCTAGCTTCTAGGGTTTAGCCTCTCTGATCTCGTGGTAGATCTACTCCTGTACTACCCATATCATCAATATTAATCAAGCAGGACGTAGGGTTTTACCTCCATCGAGAGGGCCCGAACCTGGGTAAAACTTCGTGTCCCTTGCCTCCTGTTACCATCCGGCCTAGATGCACAGTTCGGGACCCACTACCCGAGATCCGCCGGTTTTGACACCTACAACACCTAAAAGCCAAAGCTTGGGGATGCCCCGGAAGGCATCCCCTCTTTCGTCTACTTCTATCGGTAACTTTACTTGGAGCTATATTTTTATTCACCACATGATATGTGTTTTGCTTGGAGCGTCTTTTATGATTTGAGTCTTTGCTTGTTAGTTTACCACAATCATCCTTGTTGTACACACCTTTTGAGAGAGGCATACATAATTTGGAATTTGATATAATACTCTATGTGCTTCACTTATATCTTTTGAGCTTTATAGTTTTGCTCTAAGTGCTTCACTTATATCTTTTAGAGCACGGTGGTGGATTTCTTTTATAGAAACTATTGATCTCTCATGTTTCACTTAGATTATTTTGAGAGTCTTAATAGCATGGTAATTTGCTTAAAATCCTAATATGCTTGGTATGCAAGATTAATAATAAAACTTTCTTATGAGTTTGTTGAATACTAAGAAAAGTTTGATGCTTGACAATTGTTTTGAGATATGGAGGTAATAATATCAAAGTCATGCTATTTGAGTAGTTGTGAAATTGAGAAATACTTGTGTTGAGGTTTGCAAGTCCTGTAGCATGCACGTATGGTAAACGTTATGCAACAAATTTGAAACATGAGGTGTTATTTGATTGTCCTCCTTATGAGTGGCGGTCGGGGACGAGCGATGGTATTTTCCTACCAATCTATCCGCCTAGGAGCATGCACGTAGTGCCGAGGTTTTTGATGACTTGTAGATTTTTGCAATAAGTATGTGAGTTCTTTATGACTAATCACTTCTAGGGAAAAGCCTAGCAGTAGCGCCAGTTTTTGGCCTATCAGTAGTGCAGGTAGGCGCGCTACTGATAAGGCGCTACAGCTAATGCTTAGCAGTAGCGCCTACAGGCACTCGCTACTGCTATATCTACTTAGTAGTAGCGCTTGCCTCGTCAAGCGCTACTGCTAATTACTAGTAGCGCTTTCAAAAACAATCGCTACTACTATCATTCCCTATTCCATTTCTCTTGAATTTTAGGTCGTATTCACATACCTGTATACAATTTTTCATACAGTAGCAATTTAGAGATTGTTTTTATATCATAATGAGTTATTAGATCACTAGGTCAAAGAACCTTGGATTAGTTTCAAGTGCATGGATCCAAAGTCACCAATGGTCACTTTGGATCCATCCATTTGAAACTAATCGGCGGTTCTTTCACCCAATGACATAATAACTTATCATCATCATCATAATATCATTAACAACTTATCATAATAATACATCATTGTCACATAACTCCTCATAATCATCATTTTCGTCCAATGTCATATAACAACTTCGTCACTAGTTATAATAACAACTCCTCCTCCTCATCATCATAGTAATCATAATCACTACTCCTACTCAGCATCACCATCAAGTCTAAGACATTGTAGTCATATATAAGCTAACCTACTCCTCTCTCCTAGCTAAAATATCATAAAACAGATAAATCAGTCCTTCACCATAATGGAGAATGGACATAAACCTATCTCCAACTTGTGGCTTGCGCACATTCATTTTGTCTCCAATTATTTGCGTGTGCGCATTCATCACTTTGCTCAATTCTTTGATTTTGAGCCTTCCATCATTTGAAGAAATCGAGTATGCAGTATGGTAAGCCTCCGAAGGAGTTGGTCGTAAGCTAACCATATGCATGTCACCTTCGGTAAATAGCATATCAGGCACAACCTGCTTCGGGAGCCTCTGTTCAAAAATGGAATAGTAACATATATAGTTAGCAATGGTTTACTTAAGAATAATGTATGCAATGAAGTTACCATCATTAACAAAATCTTACCAAGTTTTTGGCAATGAAGTTATCATCAAGCAATGTATGGACTAGTGGCACGTATCTAGTATAATTTGGGCTGATAGAGTGACTGTTTTTGAAGGCCTCAACATCTTCTATGAATGAGACAAGATAACCTTTCTCCTCACAATTAAGCTTGGAGTCATAGCTGTAGTATGTGTTGTCTACTACCTTCCGAGTATTTCTTGAAGATAAGAAATAAGCTGAAAATTATAAATAAATAAGTTTAGTACGGAAGAACACCAAATAGTTTTAAATTAACAACATCAATTACTGAACTTAACAAATTAGTTTGGCAAACGCACATCTAGGCAAAACTGGAGGCATATCCACATCCACCCAGATGTCGATATCATCATCATCATCATAATCTTCGGGACGAATATCAAATCTTATTCGCATTCCCTCCTAAAATCCATATGACTTGCAGAGAGCTTCCCAATTAGAGCAACCAAAATGGGAGCGATCGACCGCATTGTAGAACTTAACCAGAAACTCATAACCATGTTTAGTTCTTAAGTGAGCCCTCCTCGTCTCCACATTCTCAAAGTCATCTAAACCAAAACCAAGCTTCTCCAATACATATGGTCTAGCTGGCATGGGATGTACTAATCGAATTGAAAAAAATCAATAAATTACACGTTGAACAAAAGAAGCACAAGTGATGATATTAATTACGATGAAATGCTTGTCGTTGCGTACCGTACAAACATCGAAGGTCTCTTCTAGCTTCACGGTGAAAAACCTATCGTTTTGCAGGTGAGGAAACCTATTGCACACACCTCGGTCATCGTAGCAGTACACGCACTCCGGGATCCCATCGTCATCAGACATCTCATGTTTTCAAAATTCAAAGATTATAACTCGACGGCAAAACCCAAAAAATCCGGCATGACCTTTGCTAAAAAAGGACATATCGAGCGCCTGAAATTTGCCAGAACGGAAATTAATCAACCTCCGGCAAAACATAGGCCACTTATCGATGGTCATTGCATTTCAATGGTTCAAAATATGAAAAAAAAACATTTGAAAATATCTTATATATAATCCTAACACTAAATAAACTAGTCTTATTAACTACTTACTAAACAAACTAGTTTTATTAACTACTTACTAAATAAACTAGTTCTATTAAGCACCTACTAAATAAACTAGTTCTATTAAGCACTTAATATAAATAAACTAGTTATAATAATCACTTACTAAATAAACTAGTTACCTATGATTTGCAAAAACAGAGACAAGGGAGGGAGGGAGGAGAGAGGAGGGGAAGGGGCGGTCGGAGGAGGAGGAGGAGGAGGGGCCGGCCGGAGGAGGAGGAGGGAGGGGCGGTCGGAGGAGGAGGAGGGAGGGGCTGTGGGAGAGGGCTGCCGGCGGAGGAGGGAGGAGGGGGCGGCCGCAGGCGGAGGGAGGAGGAGGGAGGAGGGACGGTGGGAGGAGGAGGGACGGAAGGAGGGAGTACCTCGGTGGCGGACGGACGACGGCGGCCGGCGGCGGCGATGAACGACAACGGTTATCGGCGCGGGCGGGAGTGACTGAGAGAGCGAGAGTGAGTGAGAGAGACAGGGTCGGCCGTACGTGTGGGGATAAGGTAGGGTTAATAGTAGCGCGGGCATGAGAAAGCGCTACAGCTAAGGAGAATAGCAGTAGCGCCGTAAGGCATAAGGCGCTACTGCTATAACTAGCTGGACGGTGAGGTCATGGCAATGGGAGCAGCAGCGCGGTTTAGAGATGACGCGCTACTGCTATTTTCTATTCAACAGTGCGTTTTCCCGGAACGCGCTGCTGCTAAATAGCAGTAGCGTCGTATTTTGAAGAGCACTGCTGGTAATATTCCGTGTATAAGGTTTTCCCTAGTAGTGAATGTTGAGTCCATGGATTATACGCACTCTCACCCTTCCATCCTTGCTAGCCTCTCCGGTACCGTGCATTGCCCTTTCTCACATTGAGAGTTGGCGCAAACTTCGCCGATGCATCCAAACCCCGTGATATGATACGCTCTTTCACACATAAACCTCCTTATATCTTCCTCAAAACAGCCACCATACCTACCTATTATGGCATTTCCATAGCCATTCCGAGATATATTGCCATGCAACTTTCCATCATTCCATTCATCATGACACATTCATCATTGTCATATTGCTTAGCATGATCATGTAGTTGACATAGTATTTGTGGCAAAGCCACCGTTCATAATTCTTTCATACATGTCACTCTTGGTTCATTGCATATCCCGGTACACCGCCAGAGGCATTCATATAGATTCATCTTTGTTCTAGTATCGAGTTGTAATCATTAAGTTGTAAATAAATAGAAGTGTGATAATCATCATTATTAGAGCATTGTCCCAAGTGAGGAATAAATAAATAAAGGCCATAAAAAAAGAGAAGGCCCCCCAAAAAAGAAAGGCCATAAAAAAAGAAAAGGCCCAAAAAAATGAGAGAAAAAGAGAGAAGGGACAATGTTACTATCCTTTTACCACACTTGTGCTTCAAAGTAGCACCATGATCTTCATAGTAGAGAGTCTCTCATGTTATCACTTTCATATACTAGTGGGAATTTTTCATTATAGAACTTGGCTTGTATATTCCCACAATGGGCCTCCTCAAGTGCCCTAGGTCTTCGCGAGCAAGCAAGATGGATGCACACCCACTAGTTTCTTTTCTTGAGCTTTCATACATTTATAGCTCTAGTGCATCCGTTGCATGGCAATCCCTACTCCTTGCATTAACATCAATCAGTGGGCATCTCCATATCCCACTGATTAGCCTCGTTGATGTGAGACTTTCTCCTTTGTCGTCTTCTCCACATAACCCCCCTCATTATATTCTATTCCACCCATAGTGCTATGTCCATGGCTGGCGCTCATATATTGCGTGAAAGTTTATAGGTTTGAGATTACTAAAGAATGAAACAATTGCTTGGCTTGTCATCAGGGTTGTGCATGATGAGAGCATTCTTGTGTGACGAAAATGAAACATGACTAAACTATATGATTTTGTAGGGATGAACTTTCTTTGTCCATGTTATTTTGAGAAGACATAATTACTTAGTTAGTATGCTTGAAGTATTACCATTTTTATGTCAATATGAACTTTTGTCTTGAATCTTTCGGATCTGAATATTCATACCACAATTAAGAAGAATTACATTAAAATTATGCCAAGTAGCACTCTGCATCAAAAAAATTCTTTTTATCATTTACCTACTCGAGGACGAGCAAGAATTAAGCTTGGGGATGCTTGATACGTCTCCAACGTATCTATAATTTTTGATTGCTCCATGCTATATTATCTACTGTTTTGGACTATATTGGGCTTTATTTTCCACTTCTATATTATTTTTGGGACTAACCTATTAACCGGAGGCCCAGCCCAGAATTGATGTTTTTTTGCCTATTTCAGTGTTTCGGAGAAACAGAATATCAAACGGAGTCCACACGGAACGAAACCTTCGGAAACGTGATTTTCTCATCAGATAAGATCTAGGAGACTTGGACCCTCCGTCATGAATGCCACGAGGCGGCCACGAGGGTGGAGGGCGCCCCCTAGGGCGTGCCCCACCTGCCTCGTGGGCCCCTCGAAGCTCCACCGACGTACTTCTTCCTCCTATATATACCTACGTACCCCAAACGATCGGGGATGGAGCCAAAAACCTAATTCCACCGCCGCAACTTTCTGTATCCACGAGATCCCATCTTGGGGCTTGTTCTGGAGCTCCGCCGGAGGGGGTCGATCACGGAGGACTTCTACATCATCAGCCAAGCCTCTCCGATGAAGTGTGAGTAGTTTACTTCAGACCTACAGGTCCATAGTTAGTAGCTAGATGGCTTCTTCTCTCTTTTTGGATCTCAATACAATGTTCTCCCCTCTCTTGTGGAGATCTATTCGAAGTAATCTTCTTTTTGCGGTGTGTTTGTTGACACCGATGAATTGTGGGTTTATGATCAAGTCTATCTATGAATAATATTTGAATCTTCTCTAAATTCTTTTATGTATGACTAGCACATATGCCCGTGCGTTGCAACGGGAAAAATTGATGTTTGTGCAAGCATAATGTCCCACAGCACCAGATTCATTATGGAGAAAATGAAGATAAAAATATCATGACGTCCTCACCCGTTTTAGTCTGGAATCAAATCCTTCTACAAAATGAACATAAAAAAATCCTTCTACAAAATGAACATAAAAAATGATGTAACTTAGCCATGTTATATTTTCTTTGTCTCGCATAATCTTTCACTTATTCCATTTAAGTACAATCCTTCCTTTAATTACCCTTTCGTCCTCACCCGTTTTAGTCAGGAATCAAATTCTTCCTTTTCTAATTTAATAGCCGCAGCGCATTGAAGCCTATAGATCTTTCCTTTTAATTATCCTACCTTTTTGCCTCATGTACTTTTTTTAATTAGCCTCATCTATTTGAATGTTCTATTTATCAAGACAACATTCTTTCTTTTATTTATTCCACTGGTTTATCGTTAATCCTTTCTATAATTAGCCACATCTGTTTAAATATTTCATATAAGCCCACAATGCTTCCTTTAATTTTTCTCATTCGCTTAATTAGCTCGCCCTAAACAGGAGGACTGCCACTTGTATATTTAGAGCGAGTTGGGATTAGTAAATGTGAATGGCGCATAGATCGTTGGTTGTTACATCGAAGATCCAGACCGGAGGTCCTGTGATCAATTCCCATAATGTTGATTTATTTTGATCCAATTATTTTTCGCGGTCTCTATGAAAGCCCATAAAAGACCCATCAACGAACAAATACCTGGCCCAGATCCCTTAGCCCGTGTATGATCCAACATTACAAAACTTTACTCAAACCAAACGAAAAGGACTAAACCAAACCAGGAATACCTATTCCCTTTAATAGTAGGTATAGATTGGTTGTGTTTGCAAGTCTCTTCGAATTATCAGTTTGGTTTGGCCTACTAGATTGGTTGTTCTTGCCATGGGAGAAGTGCTTAGCTTTGGGTTCGATCTTGCAGTGTCCTTTCCCAGTGACAGAAGGGGCAGCAAGGCACGTACTGTATCCTTGCCATCGAGGATAACAAGATGGGGTTTTATCATATTGCATGAAACTATCCCTCTACATCATGTCATCTTGCTTAAGGTGTTACTCTGTTTTTAACTTAATACTCTAGATGCATGCTGGATAGCGGTCGATGAGTGGAGTAATAGTAGTAGATGCAGGCAGGAGTTGGTCTACTTGTCTCGGACGTGATGCCTATATACATGATCATACCTAGATATTCTCATAACTATGTGCTACGTCTTGAGCTTGCGTTGGCTTTCCCCGAAGAGGAAGGGATGATGCAGCAGAGTAGTTTAAGTATTTCCCTCAGTTTTTGAGAACCAAGGTATCAATCCAGTAGGAGCCCACGCTCAAGTCCCGCATACCTGCACAAAGCGATAGCTACCCACAACCAACGCGATTAGGGGTTGTCAAGCCCTTCACGATCACTTACGAGAGTGAGATCTGATAGATAGAATATTTTTGGTATTTTTGATATAAAGATGCAAAGTAAAAAGTAAAAGCAAAGTAAATAGCAAAACAATATAAAAGTGATGGAGATTGATATGATGAGAATAGACCCGGGGGCCATAGGTTTCACTAGTGGCTTCTCTCGAGAGCATAAGTTTTCTACAGTGGGTGAACAAATTACTGTTGAGCAATTAACAGAATTGAGCATAGTTATGAGAATATCTAGGCATGATCATGTATATAGGCATCACGTCCGTGACAAGTAGATCGAAACGATTCTGCATCTACTACTATTACTCCACTCATCGACCACTATCCAGCATGCATCTAGAGTATAAGTTAAAAATAGAGTAACGCTTTAAGCAAGATGACATGATGTAGAGAGATAAATTCATGCAATATGAAATAAACCCCATCTTGTTATCCTTGATGGCAACGATACAATACGTGTCTTGCTGCCCCTTCTGTCACTGGGAAAGAACACCGCAAGATCGAACCCAAAGCTAAGCACTTCTCCCATGGCAAGAACTATCAATCTAGTTGGCCAAACCAAATGGATAATTCGAAGAGACTTGCAAAGATAACCAATCATACATAAAATAATTCAGAGAAGATTCAAATATTGTTCATAGATAGACTTGATCATAAACCCACAATTCATCCGTCTCAATAAACACACCACAAAAGAAGAAGATTACATCGAATAGATATCCACAAGAGAGGGGGAGAACATTGTATTGAGATCCAAAAAGAGAGAAGAAGCCATCTGGCTACTATCTATGGACCCGAAGGTCTGAGGTAAACTACTCACACTTCATCGGAGAGGCTATGATGATGTAGAAGCCCTCCGTGATGACGGCCCTCTCCGGCGGAGCTCCGGAACAGGCCCCAAGATGGGATCTCGTGGATAAAGAAAGTTGTGGTGGTGGAATTACGTTTTTGGCTCCTGTTCTGATCGTTTGGGGGTACGTGGGTATATATAGGAGGAAGGAGTACGTCGGTGGAGCACCGAGGGTCCCACGAGGCAAGGGGCGCGCCCCCTACCCTCGTGAGCACCTATTTGCTTCCTTGCAGTAGGGTCCAAGTCTCCTGGATCAAGTTCGGTGAGAAAATCACGTTCCCGAAGATTTTATTCCATTTGGACTCCGTTTGATATTCCGTTTCTTCGAAACACTGAAATAGCCAAAAAACAGCAATTCTGGGCTGGGCCTCCGGTTAATAGGTTAGTCCCAAAATAATATAAAAGTGGAAAATAAAGCCCAATATAGTCCAAAACATTAGATAATATAGCATGGAGCTATCAAAAATTATAGATACGTTGGAGACATATCAGGCATCCCCAAGCTTAATTCCTGCTCGTCCTCGAGTAGGTAAATGATAAAAAGAGAATTTTTGATGCGGAGTGCTACTTGGCATAATTTCAATGCAAAATTTCTTAATTGTGGTATGGATATTCAGATTAGAAAGATTCAAGACAAAAGTTCATATTGACATAAAGAATAATAACACTTCAAGCATACTAATAAAGTAATTATGTCTACTCAAAATAACATGTCCAAAGAAAGTTATCCCTACAAAATCATATAGTCTGGCTATGATCTATCTTCACCACACAAAGTATTCAAATCATGCTCAACCCCGATGACAAGCCAAGCAATTGTTTCATACTCTAACTTTTTCAAAACTTTTTCAATCTTCACGCAATACATGAGCGTGAGCCATGGACATAGCACTATGTGGAATAGAAGGGTGGTTGTGGAGAAGACAAAAAGAGGGGAAGATAGTCTCACATCAACTAGGCGTAGCAACGGGCTATGAAGATGCCCATCAATAGATATCAATGTGAGTGAGTAGGGATTGCCATGCAACGGATGCACTAGAGCTATAAGTATATGAAAGCTCATCAAAAGAAACTAAGTGGGTGTGCATCCAACTCACTTGCTCACGAAGACCTAGGGCAATTTGAGGAAGCCCATCATTGGACGACCTAGGACATAACGAGAGACTCTCTATCATGAAGATCATGGTGCTACTTTGAAGCACAAGTGTGGTAAAAGGATAGTAACATTGTCCCTTCTCTCTTTTTCTCTCATTTATTTTTTTATTTGGGCATTTTCTCTTTTTTTATGGCCTCTTTTTTTTCGTCCGGAGTCTCATCCCGACTTATGGGGGAATCATAGTCTTCATCATCCTTTCCTCACTTGGGACAATGCTCTAGAAAATGATGATCATCACACTTTTATTTTTCTTACAACTCAACAATTACAACTCGATACTTAGAACAAATATGACTCTATATGAATGCCTCCGGCGGTGTACCGGGATATGCAATGAATCAAGAGTGATATGTATGAAATAATTATGAATGGTGGCTTTGCCACAAATATGATGTCAACTACATGATCATGCTAGCTATATGACAATGATGGAGCGTGTCATAATAAACGGAACGGTGGAAAGTTGCATGGCAATATATCACGGAATGGCTATGGAAATGCCATGATAGGTAGGTATGGTGGCTATTTTGAGGAAGGTATATGGTGGGTGTATGATACTGGCGAAATGTGTGCGGTATTAGAGAGGCTAGCAATGGTGGAAGGATGGGAAAAAGTGCATATAATCCATGGACTCAACATTAGTCATAAAGAACTCATATACTTATTGCAAAAATCTAGAAGTTATCAAAGCAAAGTATTACGCGCATGCTCCTAGGGGGATAGATTGGTAGGAAAAGACCATCGCTCGTCCCCGACCGCCACTCATAAGGAAGATAATCAATAAATAAATTATGCTCCGACTTCATCACATAACGGTTCACCATGCGTGCATGCTACGGGAATCACAAACTTTAACACAAGTATTCTTTAAATTCACAACTACTAAACTAGCATAACTCTAATATTATCACCTCCATATCTCAAAACAATTATCATGCTTCAATCTTCTCTTAGTATTCAACGCACTCAAAAGAAAATTTCACATATCTTGAACACCAAGCATATTTATATTAAGCAAATTACCATGCTATTAAGACTCTCAAAATAATTTAAGTGAAGCATGAGAGATCAATAGTTTCTTTAAAACAAACCACCACCGTGCTCTAAAAGATCTAAGTGAAGCACATAGAGCAAAATTATGACGCTCAAAAGATATAAGTGAAGCACATAGAGCAAAACTACATAGCTCAAAAGATATAAGTGAAGCACATAGAGTATTCTATCAAATTTTAATTCATAGATGACTCTCTAAAAATGTGTGTACAGCAAGGATGATTGTGGCACACTAACAAACAAAGACACAAATAATACAAGACGCTCCAAGCAAAACACATATAATGTTGGCGAATAAAAATATAGCTCCAAGTAAATTACCGATGGAAGTGGACGAAAGAGGGGATGCCTTCCGGGGCATCCCCAAGCTTTGACTTTTTGGTGTCCTTGTATTATCTTGGGGGTGCCATGGGCATCCCCAAGCTTAGGCTCTTGCCACTCCTTGTTCCATAATCCATCAAAAGAACTCACCCAAAACTTGAAAACTTCACAACACAAAACTCAAAATAGAAAACTCATGAGCTCCGTTAGTGAAAGAAAACAAAAGACCACTTCAAGGTACTGTAATTAACTCATTATTTATTTGTATTGGTGTTAAACCTACTGTATTCCAACTTCTCTATGGATTATAAACTATTTTACTAGCCATAGATTCATCAAAATAAGCAAAACAACACACGAAAAACAGAATCTGTCAAAAACAGAACAGTCTGTAGTAATCTGTAGCTAGAGCAAGATCTGGAACCCCAAAAATTCTAAAATAAATTTCTGGACGTGAGGAATTTATCTATTAATCATCTTCAAAAATAATTAACTAAATATCACTCTTCAAATAAAAATGACAGCAGTTCTCGTGAGCACTAAAGTTTCTGTTTTTTACAGCAAGTTCAATAAGACTTTCCCCAAGTCTTCCCAACGGTTCTACTTGGCACAAACACTAATTAAACACAAAAAACACAACCAAAACAGAGGATAAATAATTTAACTATACCAATATAAAAATACCCAAAGGGGCAGATCCAACCGATCTCGGCCGTCGAACTAAGTCAATCCAACGACCTAGACTTCTCCAATGGCGAGCGTTAAACGTGTTTACCATGCAATTAATATCATACCAAATATTGCACTAATCACAAGATTAACACACAAATAATAGCATACCTAATATCCGCATGCAACTAATATATTGCCTAAATATTAACGTGCGTTGCACGTGGGCATTTACTAGTTTATTAAGTAACAGCAAGGAATAATATTGGGTTGTCTCCCAACAAGCGCTTTTCTTTAAAGCCTTATAGCTAGGCATTGATAATTTTAATGATGTTCACATGAAAAACAAGAATTGAAGCACAAAAGGAGCATCATAAAGCATGTGACAAACACATCTAATTCTAACATACTTCATATGCATAGGCATCTTATAGGCAAACAAATTGTCAAGGCAAGCAAAAACTAGCACATGCAAGGAAGCGGAAAGAAACAATAGCAATCTCAACATAACGAGAGGTAATTTAGTAACATGAAGATTTCTACAACCATATTTTCCTCTCTCATGGTAATTACATGTAGGATCATAAGCAAATTCAACAAAATAGCTATCACATACAATATTTTCAACATGATCCACATGCATGCAAAGTTGACACTCTTCCAAAATAGTGGGATTAACATTAACTCAAGTCATGACTTCTCCAAACCCACTTTTATCAAGATTTTCATAAGATTGAACATTCTCCAAATATGTGGGATCTAAAGTTGACACTCTTCCAAACCCACTTTCAATAATATTACAAACACTATTATCAATTTCATATTCATCATGGGGCTTAAATAAATTTTCAATATCATAAGAAGAATCACCCTAATCATGATCATTACAACAAGTAGTAGACATAGCAAAACTAGCATCCCCAATCTTAGGGTTTTGCATATTATTAGCAAAATTGACATCAGGAGAATTTATAATAAAGTCATTGCAATCATGCTTTTTATTCAAAGATCTATCATGAGTCACTTCATAAAGCACTTCATCACGATTTTCAGATTTACGGATTTCAGGCAAAAGCTTATAAAGATAATCTAGTCACTGGTAGAAAAAGGGCCTGTTGTCCCAGTTCGTAAGGGCCTTTAGTCCCGGTTCCTGAACCGGGACTAATGCCCTGTCCCTTTAGTCCCGGTTCAATCCAGAACCGGGGCTGATGGGCCTCCACATGGCCTGTGCGCGGAGCCCAGGCAGGAGACCCTTTGGTCCCGGTTGGTGGCGCCAACCGGGACCAATAGGCATCCACGCGTCAGCATTTCTGTGGCTGGGGTTTTTGTTTTTTTTTTAAAGGGGGGGGGGGTTTGGGGGTTTTGGGGGTTAATTTAGGTGTTTCATATATTGTGTTAGCTAGCTATAATTAATAGAGAGAAGTGTCCTCTCTTATGCCCGTGCTTGGTCGACGCTACGTACTATACATACGTATGGAGAGGACTAGACACGCTAGCTAGCTACTAAGCAAACGAAGGAAACAGAAGATCGTCATGAACATATATGCATACAGAGAGAAGTGATATCAACCACCTCTCCTTCTCCGAGAGATTGGTCGAACAACAAGTTCTCGTATATCTATCCGTCACTACCGGCTACATATATACAATAATTATCTCTTACAAATATAATCATACGGACTCATGGTCCACATAGTATTCTCCGTCTTCAGCGATCACGTGGTCAAGAAAGAATGCCGCCAATTCCTCTTGAATTGCTCGCATGCGAGCTGGTGCTAGGAGTTCATCCCGCTTCCGAAACATCTAATTTGAAGAAGGGGGTCAATACATATATATATATATATATGAATGAATGAAACTCAACACAAATGATGGTAATAAAATAAAATTGTGAATGTTGTTATTTACGTACTTCATATTGTTCGTCAGAGTACCCGCCCCGCTCACAGGTCGTGTGGCGGATGGACTCGCAGACGTAGTATCCACAGAAATCATTCCCTTGTTCCTGCCACTACCACTTTACAAGAAATAGAGGTCAATCAAACTGATAAGCAAGAATGCTAAATGGTATTGATGAAAGAAACGCTTGAATCACTAGGAGATGCGCGGAACATGCTACTATAGTACTTACTTTCGGGTGTCTAAATTCCAGCTCCTTCGGCAGTCCCGGAACTTTTCTGGTGAATTTTCTCCAAACCCTGCCTGACAAAGAAAACAATTAGTTGATATAAGGAAATGAAAAAAGTTGCTGATATGGTGGATAATGATCAATTTAACTTACTTCTTGAGGATTTCAGTCATGTCCGCATACTCCCGGGGATCTTTTCATTTAGAGTCCAAGACGGTTACTACTCCCTGCTCAAGCCTAATCTCTAGGAGAATATAGTGGAAACTGCACACGCATGCATAACTCATCAATTACATTACTATAACCTGGACTAATATATAAGGGAAACCGAATATGCACAAGACAGTAACACTCACTTGAAGTTGTAAGGAAAGAGTATTATATCTTTTTTTCATTTTTTTTGAATGATCGTAGCAAGTTGGCCTCGGTATCTCCGGGACGATGTTCAAGCTCAGTTGCATCTATGAGATATGTGTTAACGAACCCAATATCACCGATTTGACTTTTCTTCAATTCGGCGATCTTCAATCTGCATAATATAGTGAGGATAATTATAAATACATGCAATGAAAGAGAGATGAGCTATATAGAGAGACTTAATGACAGAAGTAGTAGTACTTACAGACAGTAGCAGGTGATCGTTGTTTTATCGAGGGCCAATTGATTGAAAAACTTATAGAACTCCTCAAATGGAATAGGCAACAGTTCAATTCCAACGAGGTCATGCTCCGATTTAACTCTCGCATACAAAGTACTCCTCCCCCCAGACTCTCTACAGATTTTCAAGTACCAATCATGTAATCTTCGCATCATCGTTGTTAAAGATTTTTCATCTTTGACAAGAGGCTTCCCGTACTCGTATCTGTGTATCTGCACCTCCATGGGATCATAATGTACCATCCTCGGATCGACGATCTCGCTAGGCACCTTGAGCGGGGGGCACGATTGCTTCGCTTGTTCGCCGAGCTGGGCAATTTGTTTCCCAGCTGCTCGTCGTTCTTTCAGCCTTTGATCACTAACTGTACTTACCGACCGCTCCGCTTCGGCCCATGTCTTTGCAATAATGCGCTCATAGTTGCCTTTCGGCGGAGACTTGGGTGGTTTTGCCAGGGCAGCCAGAGTGCGCTTCACTTTCACCGGATCTACCTTCTCCTCCGGAGGTGGATGTCTCTTTGCTTTCAACCCTTGAAACCAGTCATCCACTTCGGTTCGTGCGATCTTCGCGTTCTCCTCCGGGGTCCTCTCGTATGGTAACTTCTGTGGACTCTTCAGAGAAGGACTGAATCTGTATGTCCTCCCGCCTCTGGTTGTACTGCTAGACGCCGGCCGAGCAGACAAAGAGGTTGTCTTCTTTACTTTCTTACGAGGCGGAGGAGAAGGACTACGACGCGCCGGAGCAGCTGCTGGAGCGGCGGCGGGTCTCTTCCGCCCTTGCTGACGAGGCGGAGAAGGAGGAGGCTGGCTGCTCGGGCGCGCCGGCGCAGGCGGAGTGCCGCCACGTGCCGGAGAAGGAGCCGGCCGAGGGCCCTGATCGTCACTCGCCGGAGGAGGAGGCGGTGGAGGCGGCGGAGTGCCCTGACTCGCCGGAGGAGGAGGAGGAGGCGGAGGCGTCCAGTTCGGAAGTTTGATGAGCTCCTTCCGCTATAGGCATGGAGTCTTCAGAGCAGACCCCAGCCGAGTCTCCCCTTCACCGGTAGGGTGGTCAAGCTGGAGGTCCTCAAATCCCTCCGTTATTTCATCCACCATCACCCTAGCATATCCTTCTGGAATCGGCCGGCAGTGAAAAGTTGCGCCGGGTTCAGTAGGATAAATAGAGCCAACAGCCGCCTTGACCTTCAAATTCATCCATTGCGTCATAAGGTGGCAATTTTGAGACTCCGTGATAGCATCCACGGGATAGCTGGCAGGAGCCGTCAAGGCATGCTCCGGCTGACGCAACTCGGTGGAAGCCATGCTGCTTCTGCGCTGAGATGCGGGGTAGCTTCGGGGGAAGCTTCGGCAGTACGTTTGCTGCGATTTGCTTCTCGTTCCTCTATCGCTTCTACCCTTGCTTGCAGCGCCTGCATTTGGGTCTGCTGCACTTATTTCCTCCTCTCATGGGATTTGTAACCGCCTGCGTCCGGAAACCCAACCTTCCACGGAATGGAGCCTGGCGTGCCTCGTGTCCGTCCAGGGTGCTCAGGATTCCCGAGGGCCATTGTGAGCTCGTCGTTCCCTCTGTCTGGAAAGAACTTCCCTTGCTGCGCTGCTTTGATATACTGCTTAAGCTTCCTGACTGGTATGTCCATTTGATCGGTCGTCCAAATGCACTTCCCTGTTACAGGGTCCAAGGTTCCGCCAGCCTCGAAGAACCAAGTCCGGCAATGGTCTGGCCAGCTAATTGTCTCTGGTTCGATCCCTTTATCAACCAGACCATTCTCAGTCTTGGCCCACTTAGGCCGGGCTACGAGGTAGCCACCTGACCCCGTGCGATGGTGAAGCTTCTTCTTCGCAGCATTTTGCTTGTTTGTCGCCGACATCTTCTTAATCTTTTCCAATGTCTTGTGGGCCACAAATGCGGGCCAGTGATATCTGATCTTCTCATATCTGCCCTTGAATTCTGGTGTCTCATTATTTTCGACAAACTTATTCAGCTCTTTCTTCCACCTCCTGAATAGTTCTGCCATCCTCTTAAGAGCAAAAGACTTGATTAATTGCTCTTTAACTGGGTTCTCTGGATTATCCTCTGGCGGTAGGGTGAAATTTGACTTCAGCTCAGTCCAAAGATCATTTTTCTGCATATCATTGACATAAGACACCTCAGGGTCTTCTGTAGCCGGCTTAAACCATTGCTAGATGCTTATCGGGATCTTGTCCCTAACCAGAACCCCGCACTGAGCAACAAATGCGTTCTTTGTTCGGATGGGTTCAATCGGTTGGCCGTCGGGCGCGATTGCTATGATCTCAAACTTTTCATCCGAGCTCAACTTTTTCTTCGGGCCTCGTCTCTTTACCGAAGTTGTGCTCGATCCGGAGGGCTAGAAAAAAGAACAAAGACTTAATTAATATGTGTACATACCAAAACAATGAATGCATCAATCAGCTAGTCAGCACAGGTTTAACTAATATATATACCTGGCCGGACTCGGTTCGGTCACCGGAGCCATCATCACGGTCTCCTTCTTGCACCGGCATTGGGTCACCGGAGCCGTCCTCATGTTCTTCTTCTTGCACCGGCATTAGGTCACCATAGCCATCTTCTTCACCCTCTCCTTCCAGACCATCGGTGTCGTTGAGAAACAACGAGACGGCATCACTTCCTTCTGCGATTATGTCCCTCAACAACGCTTCTTTTGCTTCGTCTCGGGCGGTGTCCATAGTTTCTACAAATATTTACAACATGGCAATTATTATTCAAACATGACAGATGGATATATTAGTGCCAAACATAGAACTAGCTACCTAATCATAGTAAGGAATCATATATATTAATTGGTGGCCTCGACCCCCCTCCCCCCACATGTTGAAGCTATCGGGAGGGGGTATATATCGACAACAACGACACTACATCTATATGTCCCTCGACGACCCTCGTTCCCGATAAAAAAAGAGGAAGAATAAGAAAAAAAAAAGAGGAGAAGAAAGAATAGAGGAGAAGAACTCCTCTATTCTTTCTTCTCCTCTCTTTTTTCTTCTTCCACTTCTTTTTTTATCCTCTCCTTCCTCTCATGTTCGAGAGGATCGCCGAGGGGTCGGGAGGTTGCCTAGTGTCAAAGGATTCAACAAAACCATGTCTTCATCATTAGGCGAAAGTAACAGGTGCATGATGGTACGAAGCTCTCAAAAGTTATTTTGGAACGGAGTCCTAGATAGGATAATTCGCTTTTTGGTACAAAGTTCAGCAAGAACCTTCCAAATATCGTTATTTGGAAGGCCTTTGCTGAAATTCATACAAAATGGCAAATTATCCTATCCGGGACACCATTCCAAAATAACTTTGGAGGACTTCGTCATGCCCTGGTTACTTCCGGCTAATGATGAAGCCGTGGATTTCTTCAATACTTTGCCACTAGGAAACCTCTCTCGACCCCTCGGTGATCCTCGAACCCTCGACGACCCTGGAACCCTCGATCCCTAGACGACCCTGGAACCCTCGACCCTATAGAACCCTCGAAGAAAGGAATAGCTAGAGGAGAAGATCGAAGAAAAAAAAGAAGAAAAAAGAGAGGAGAAGAATAAAGGAATAGTGGAGAAGAAGAGAAAATAGAAATATTCTATTTTCTCTTCTTCTCCACTATTCCTTTCTTCTTCTCCTCTTCTTTTTTTCTTTTTCCTTCTTCTTATTTATTTCTCCTTTTCTTCCTCTCCTCTTGTTCTTTCTTTCCTCTTCTTATTTTCTTCTTTCCTATCCTTCTTTTCCTTCCTTTATTAATATCACTTAGCAAATGCACTAACCTAAAATGCAACAAACATAAAATGCAACAAACATAAAATGCACTAAATCGATCAACTAACCTAAAATCAGTGATAAAATGCACTAACCTAAAATCGATATCTACTAACAACTTACAAAAATTAATACATATATGAAAAAAAACATCATCATATCATCAACAGAAAAAATAGAATTTTTTCTAAAAATCTATCTTTTCAGCACATACATATACTCATACATCATCATATACTCATACATATACTCTTACATATACATATAATCTGCAGGAAAAAAACATATATGTGTTTGCAAAAAAAAGGGGGAAGAGGGGGGCGGTGCCGGCCCAGACCATAGCGAGGCAGAGGCGACGGCGGCGCGGGGCAGCTGGGGCACGGCGAGGCAGAGGCGACGGCGAGGCAGAGGCGGGGCGGCGACGGCGTCGGGGTGGCGCGGAGAGACCGCGACGGCGCGGGGTGGTGCGCGGCGATGGCGTTGGGGCGGCGCGGGGTGGCGACGGCGTTGGGGCGGCACGGGACGGCGTCGGAGGCAGGGCGACGGCGAGGAGCAGAGGGGCAGCCTGGCGGCGTCATCGGGGCGCGATGGAAGAACTGAACAAATTTTTTCACAAGTCTTGCTTATATAGACGGCGCATTGGTCATGGTTCGTGGCACCAACCGTGACCAATGCCCCCTTTAGTCCCAGTTGGTGCCACCAACCGGGACCAAATGCAAATTTTCAGCAGCCCAAAGGGCGGGAAGCGGCGGCCTTTGGTCCCAGTTGGTGGCACCAACCGGGACTAAAGGGGGGCATTGGTCACGGTTCATGGCACCAACCGTGACCAATGCCCCCTTTAGTCCTGGTTGGTGCCACCAACAGGGACCAATGGCCTTGTGCTGCCCCGCGCCCAAAAGTTTAGTCCCACCTCGCTAGTTGAGAGGGCTCGGGAGTGGTTTATAAGCGCTGCTGCGCCCACCCTCCCGAGCTCCTCTCAACTGCAGGCTTTCGGGCCTAATTTGTCACTGCAATGCCCGTTGGCCTACTGGGCCTGCTGCGGGCCTGAATCCTGGCCCATGGTAGGGTTTCTAGTCGTATTCAGGCCGTGGTGGCCCAGTAGGTGGCATTTTTTTGTTTTTTTGTTGCTTTATTTATTTTCTTTTGTTTTTTGCTTTATTTTTTTAATTCTTTATGCTTTTAGTTTTAGAAAAATTATAAACTTTTTGTTAATGCCATTAGTTTTCAAATTTGAAAATAATTTTTTAGTTTTTTTGTTTTCTTTGTTGCTTTATTTATTTTATTTTGTGATTAACTTTACTATAAAAATAGTTTTTTCCTGTATTTTTGATTTGTTTTTTGCATTATTTATTTTCTTTTGTTTTTTGCTTTAGTTTTTAATTCTATTTACTTTTAGGTTAGCAAAATTATAAACTTTCTGTTAGTGCCATTAGTTTTCAAATTTGAAAACACTTTTTTAGTTTTTTTGTTTTCTTTGTTGCTTTATTTATTTTATTTTGTGATTAAGTTTACTATAAAAATAGTTTTTCCTGTTTTTTTATTTGTTTTTTGCATTATTTATTTTCTTTTGTTTTTTGCTTTAATTTTTAATTCTGTTTGCTTTTAGGTTTGCAAAATTATAAACTTTCTGTTAGTGCCATTAGTTTTAGAAAAATTATAAACTTTCTGTTAGTGCCATTAGTTTTCAAATTTGAAAACACTTTTTTAGTTTTTTTGTTTTCTTTGTTGCTTTATTTATTTTATTTTGTGATTAAGTTTACTATAAAAATAGTTTTTCCTGTTTTTTTATTTGTTTTTTGCATTATTTATTTTCTTTTGTTTTTTGCTTTAATTTTTAATTCTGTTTGCTTTTAGGTTAGCAAAATTATAAACTTTCTGTTAGTGCCATTAGTTTTAGAAAAATTATAAACTTTCTGTTAGTGCCATTAGTTTTCAAATTTGAAAACACTTTTTTAGTTTTTTTGTTTTCTTTGTTGCTTTATTTATTTTATTTTGTGATTAACTTTACTATAAAAATAGTTTTTTCCTGTTTTTTTGATTTGTTTTTTGCATTATTTATTTTCTTTTGTTTTTTTTCTTTAATTTTTAATTCTGTTTGCTTTTAGGTTAGCAAAATTATAAACTTTCTGTTAGTGCCATTAGTTTTAGAAAAATTATAAACTTTCTGTTAGTGCCATTAGTTTTCAAATTTGAATAGTTAAAATTTGAATTCTTTGAAAATTGTTTGAATCACAAGTTTGTGATTAACTTACTAAAAAAATGAGAATAGATGCGCTTATAGAGAAAATTCAACCTAAATTCCTAGTAAATTTCTATGAATTTCAGAGAAATTCACTATGAATTTAGGTTAAACTTTTCTCTATTAGGGCATTATTTTCACTTTGAGAGGAGCTCAACAAGGCAGAGAGGGAAGGGCTTATAAACCGGTGTGAGCCCCCTTCGGTTGGCGAGGTGGGACTAAACTCGGCCCGCAATGAGGACCAACCCTTTAGTCCCGGTTTGTGGCACAAACCAGGACTAATGGTCATGGGCCAGGGGTGAGGAGCAAAATTATAAACTTTCTGTTAGTGCCATTAGTTTTAGAAAGTTGAAAGTTGAAAGTTGGCATGGGCCAGGGACTAATGGTCATGGTATTATGAGGGCCGAACCATAAGACATGAAAGCATTTCAAATGAACTCTGAAAAAGTTGAAAGTTGGGATGGTATCATAATTTCACCCACATAGCATGTGCATGTACAAAACGGACAATGGTAGCATGTTCGTGTGTTACAAAGTTGCGGGAGAAAGTCTTCACTTTTTCTTCGCTTGTGTCATTTGCTTATTGCGTCGTAACCATGGATAATCTTCATTGTTTATTAGGATTCTTGGGTCAGTCTTGACATTGAAGGGAGGAATTTCATGAAACTTTTCATAATCTTCAGACATGTCTGTCTTGCCGTCCACTCCCAGGATGTCCCTTTTTCCTGAAAGAACTATGTGGCGCTTTGGCTCATCGTATGATGTATTCGCTTCCTTATGTTTTCGTTTTCTCGGTTTGGTAGACATGTCCTTCACATAGATAACCTGTGCCACATCATTGGCTAGGACGAACGGTTCGTCAGTGTACCCAAGATTTTTCAGATCCACTGTTGTCATTCCATACTGTGGGTCTACCTGTACCCCGTCGCCTAACAGATTGACCCATTTGCACTTAAACAAAGGGACCTTAAAATCAGGTCCGTAGTCAAGTTCCCATATGTCCACTATGTAACCATAATATGTATCCTTTCCGCTCTCGGTTGCTGCATCAAAGCGGACACCGCTGTTTTGGTTGGTGCTCTTTTGATCTCGGATGATCGTGTAAAATGTATTCCCATTTATCTCGTATCCTTTGTAAGTCAATACAGTCAAAGATGGTCCCCTGGACAACAAGTACAACTCATCACAAACAGTGTTGTCACCTGTAACGCCCGGGTAATTAAGCTACAGTGAACCTCTGCTAATAGTGCCACATCACCTCGATTACTATTCCTAATCTCGTGCTAGTTCGAAACTGATTCAAATTCAAAATCAACCAAAGGATAAAAACTTTTCAAAATTTAAAACAAAAATGTTCGGGGTGTGCAAATAAATGCCTAGGAATTTATGGTGTGGGATCCATGCCTTTATAAAAGACCTAAATACTTAAAATGAATTAAAACAGAAGAGAAAATAAAAAAAAGGAAAACAGGAAACAAAACCAAAAAAAAGGGGAAACCCCCTCCCTCGCTGGGCCTTGGCCCAGCTAGCCATCGGGCCAACCAGGCCGGCCCACACCCCCCACCACTTAACCCCGGTCCACCCCCCCGAACCCTAACCCTCACCCGATCCCCACTCTCCCCCACTCGCCCCCCCTCGCTCCCTCCCCCGATCTGGATCGGGGAGAGGCCCGACCCCGCCGCCTCATCCCTGCGCCCCGTTACCGGCCAGCGCCGCCCGTCTCCGCCGGCGCCTCCTGCCTCCCGCCCCGTCGCCCGCCCTCCGACTCCTCCCGCACAGCGCCCCCCCTCGACACGAGCTGGATCGGGGCCTGGACCCCGCGCCACCCCGAGCCCCGACGACCGCGCCCCATCCGCTGCCGCTCGAGGGCCTCCTCGACTCGCCGGACCGCTCCGCCATCGTCGGAGCCCTACCCCGCCGGACTGCATCCCCTGCGCCGCGTCGTCTCCGCCCGCCTCCTCGCCCCCCTGTTGCCCCTGACCCTACAGATCCACGGTGAGGCCCCCGGCCTCTCTTCCTCCCGGCTCCGCGCGTCGTCCCGCAGCCGTGCACGAGCACCACCGCGTCGGCCACGCCGTCGCCCGCGTCCCTGGCCGCCCGACTGCGCGCCAGGCCAAGCCCCCTCCTCCCCGCGCACGCCTCGCGCCCTGCGCGCGCGGCAGCACAGGCCCGGCTCGCCGTGCCGTCGCTCCCCGCTGTCCCCGCGCATGCCTTTCCGCTCACCGGCTCCTGTCCGCTGCGCCTGGCAGCGCTCGCCTGGGCCGCCCCTTGCCACGCCCAGCCCCTCACCGCTGCCGCCCTGGAACCCCCTTTGCTCGCCGTGGCCTACACCTCTGCCGGCCCCGCCTCGCTATGCCGTCGTGCTCCGGTGGCCTCGCCCCGTCGCCCTTGGTTGGGCTCGGCCCCGAGCGGGTGGCGCCCGCCACCGCTAACTCAGCGCCCGTTAACCACCCCCTGTGCCTATGACAGACGGGGCCCACGCCAAAAATGATTAAAAAAAATAAAAAATTGATAATAATAAAAAAATTAAAATTAAAATTAAAAATGAATGAATAATAATTTAATTAATTAATTAATTAAGTTAATTAATCATGTTTAATTAACCTAATTAACTAGTTAGCTTAATTAAACCCTAATTAGTTAAACAGTCAATGACGAACGGGACCCACCTGTCAGGTTGACCAAGTCAACTACTGATATCATGCTGACGTCATGATGACGTCAGCAGACACTATTCTGGATAATGTTGATTAAATTAATTAAATAAATTCTAAAAATGATTTAAACTTTAGAAAATCAATATAAAATAAACCGTAGCCCGGTTGGAAAAACTTTATACATGAAAGTTGCTCAGAACGACGAGACGAATTCGGATACGCAGCCCGTTCGTCCGCCACGTGTCCCTAGCATAGTGAACCTGCAACATTTCACCTCCGGTTCAACTGTCCGAAAACGCGAAACACCGGGGATATTTTCCCGGATGTTATCCCCCTTCACCGGTATCACCTAATACCGCGTTAGGGCACCCCTAGCACCGTTACTTGTCTTTTCATGCATCGTTATGCATCTGTTTGCATTATATTCATTGTTTCTTCCCCCCTCTTCTTCCGCTAGACACCGAGACCGACGCCGCTGCTACCCAGTACGACTACGGAGTTGACGACCCCTCTCTCTTGCCAGAGCAACCAGGCAAGCCCCCCCCCCCTTTTTGATCACCAGATATCGCCTACTCTTCTCTTACTGCTTGCATTAGAGTAGTGTAGCATGTTATTGTTTCCCGTTAATCCTATACTGATGCATAGCCTGTCCTTGCTACTACTGTTGTTACCTTTACCTGCACTCCTAATGCTTAGTATAGGATGCTAGTTTATCATCAGTGGCCCTACATCCTTGTCCGTCTGCCATGCTATACTATCGGGCCGTGATCACTCGGGAGTTGATCACGGGTAAATACTATATACTTTATACATGATACATGTGGTGACTAAAGACGGGTCGGCTTGAGGAGCACCCGCGAGTGGAGTTTTGAGGCGGAGCGGCAGGGCAGGTTCCGACCACCTAGGAGAGAGGTGGGCCTGGCCCTGGTCGGCGTTCGCGGATACTTAACACGCTTAACGAGATCTGGGTATTTGATCTGAGTCTGGCCATTTGGTCTATACGCACTAACCATCTACGTGGGAGTAGTTATGGGTATCCCGGCCGTCGTGGTATCAGCCGAAGCCTTCTTGACGTCAGCGACGGAGCGGCGCGCGCTGGATTGGACTGGAACGCCACTAGGCTAGGTCTGCTTCCGGCCGCCCACGCAACGTGCAGGTGTGCTAAGGGCGATGGGCCCAGACCCCTGTGCGCTCAGGTTTAGACCGGCGTGCTGACCTCTCTGTTGTGCCTAGGTGGGGCTACGACGTGTTGATCTTCTCGAGGCCGGGCATGACCCAGGAAAGTGTGTCCGGCCAAATGGGATCGAGCGTGTTGGGGTATGTGGTGCACCCCTGCAGGGAAGTTAATCTATTCGAATAGCCGTGATCTTCGGTAACAGGACGACTTGGAGTTGTACCTTGACCTTATGACAACTAGAACCGGATACTTAATAAAACACACCCTTCCAAGTGCCAGATACAACCGGTGGTCGCTCTCTCACAGGGCGACGAGGGGAGGATCATCGGTTAGGATTATGCTATACGATGCTACTTGGAGGTCTTCAGTCTACTCTCTTCTACATGCTGCAAGGCGGAGGCTGCCAGAAGTGTAGTCTTCGAAAGGATTAGTTATCCCCCTCTTATTCTGGCATTCTGCAGTTCAGTCCACATATGATACCCTTACTCCATTTGATACCCATGCATATGTAGTGTAGCTCCTTGCTTGCGAGTACTTTGGATGAGTACTCACGGTTGCTTTCTCCCCCTTTTCCCCCTTTTCCTTCCTTTCTGGTTGTCGCAACCAGATGCTGGAGTCCAGGAGCCAGACGCCACCGTCGACGACGACTCCTACTACACCGGAGGTGCCTACTACTACGTGCTGCCCGCTGACGACGACCAGGAGTAGTTAGGAGGATCCCAGGCAGGAGGCCTGCGCCTCTTTCGATCTGTATCCCCGTTTGTGCTAGCCTTCTTAAGGCAAACTTGTTTAACTTATGTCTGTACTCAGATATTGTTGCTTCCGCTGACTCGTCTATGATCGAGCTCTTGTATTCGAGCCCTCGAGGCCCCTGGCTTGTAATATGATGCTTGTATGACTTATTTTATTTGTAGAGTTGTGTTGTGATATCTTCCCGTGAGTCCTTGATCTTGATCGTACACATTTGCGTGCATGATTAGTGTACGATTGGATCGGGGGCGTTACATCACCTCTGAGACGTGTTTCCAACCAACTGCTGAAAGTCCTGATGTGTTCACATGTAATCCAGTCATCGCACTGCTCCGGGTGTTTGGAGCGCAGACTGTTCTTGTGTTCATCGACATACGGGGTCACCAAGGTAGAGTTCTGTAGAACTATGTAGTGTGCTTGAGACCAAGAATATCCGTCCCTGCATATTATTGAGTCTCTTCCAAGAGTGCCTTTTCTAGTCAGTCTCCCCTCATACCGCGATTTAGGGAGACCTATCTTGTTAAGGCCAGGAATGAAGTCAACACAAAACCCGATAACATCCTTTGTTTGATGGCCCATGGAGATGCTTCCTTCTGGCCTAGCGCGATCACGGACATATTTCTTTAGGACTCCCATGAACCTCTCAAAGGGGAACATATTATGTAGAAATACGGGCCCAGGATGACAATCTCGTCGACTAGATGAACTAGGACGTGCGTCATGATATTGAAGAAGGATGGTGGGAACACCAGCTCGAAACTGACAAGACATTGCGCCACATCACTCCTTAGCCTTGGTACGATTTCTGGATCGATCACCTTCTGAGAGATTGCATTGAGGAATGCACATAGCTTCACAATGGCTAATCGGACGTTTTCCGGTAGAAGCCCCCTCAATGCAACCGGAAGTAGTTGCGTCATAATCACATGGCAGTCATGAGACTTTAGGTTCTGAAACTTTTTTTCTGGCATATTTATTATTCCCTTTATATTCGACGAGAAGCCAGTCGTGACCTTCATACTGAGCAGGCATTCAAAGAAGATTTCTTTCTCTTCTTTCGTAAGAGCATAGCTGGCAGGACCTTTATACTGCTTCAGAGGCATGCCGTCTTTTTCATGCAAACGTTGCTGGTCCTCCCGTGCCTCAGGTGTATCTTTTGTCTTCCCATACACGCCCAAGAAGCCTAGCAGGTTCACGCAAAGGTTCTTCATCACGTGCATCACGTCGATTGAGGAGCGTACCTCTAGGTCTTTCCAGTAGGGTAGGTCCCAAAATATAGATTTCTTCTTCCACATGGGTGCGTGTCCCTCAGTGTCATTCGGAACAGCTATTCCATTGGTACCCTTTCCAAATATTATGTAGTGTAAATCATTGACCATAGCAAGCACGTGATCACCGGTGTGCATGGCGGGCTTCTTCCGGTGATCTGCCTCGCCTTTGAAATGATTGCCTTTCTTTCGACATTGATGGTTGTTCGGAAGAAATCGACGATGGCCCAGGTACACATTCTTCCTGCATTTTTCCAGGTATATACTTTCAGTGTCATCTAAACAGTGCGTGCATGCGTGGTATCCTTTGTTTGTCTGTCCTGAAAGGTTACTGAGAGCGGGCCAATCGTTGATGGTCACGAACAGCAACGCCTTAAGGTTAAATTCCTCCTGTCTGTGCTCATCCTACGTACGTACACCATTTTCATTCCACAGCTGTAAAAGTTCTTCAACTAATGGCCTTAGGTACACATCAATTTCGTTGCCGGGTTGCTTAGGGCCTTGGATGAGAACTGGAATCATAATGAACTTTCGCTTCATGCACATCCAAGGAGGAAGGTTATACATACATACAGTCACGGGCCAGGTGCTGTGATTGCTGCTCTGCTCCCAGAAAGCATTAATGCCATCCGCGCTTAAAGCAAACCATACATTCCTTGGGTCCTTTGCAAACTCATCCCAGTACTTTCTCTCGATTTTTCTCCACTGCGACCAGTCAGCGGGTGCTCTCAACTTCCCATCTTTCTTTCGGTTCTCACTGTGCCATCGCATCAACTTGGCATGCTCTTC
Organism: Triticum urartu; assembly: GCF_003073215.2. Taxonomy (NCBI): domain Eukaryota; kingdom Viridiplantae; phylum Streptophyta; class Magnoliopsida; order Poales; family Poaceae; genus Triticum; species Triticum urartu. The sequence continues at coordinate 34,826,907 of NC_053022.1, forward strand.
ATTTTTGAACAGACGTTTCAACCGTGGTATTATAGGAGCATACCACATCACCTTCACAGGAACCCTCTTCCTGGGGGGCTCGCCGTCAACATCACCAGGGTCATCTCGTCTGATCTTATACCGCAATGCACCGCATACCGGGCATGCGTTCAGATCCTTGTATGCACCACGGTAGAGGATGCAGTCATTAGGGCATGCATGTATCTTCTCCACCTCCAATCCTAGAGGGCATACGACCTTCTTTGCTGCGTATGTACTGTCGGGCAATTCGTTATCCTTTGGAAGCTTCATCTTCAATATTTTCAGTAGCTTCTCAAATCCTTTGTCAGCCACAGCATTCTCTGCCTTCCACTGCAGCAATTCCAGTATGGTACCGAGCTTTGTGTTGCCATCTTCGCAATTGGGGTATAACCCTTTTTTGTGATCCTCTAACATGCGATCGAACTTCAGCTTCTCCTTTTGACTTTCGCATTGCGTCCTTGCATCGACAATGACCCGGCGGAGATCATCATCATCGGGCACATCGTCTGGTTCCTCTTGATCTTCAGCAACTTCACCCATTGCAGCATCATTGGGCACATCGTCTGGTTCCTCTTGATCTTCACCAGCTCCCCCCGTTGCAGCATCACCGTATTCAGGGGGCACATAGTTGTCATCGTAGTCTTCTTCTTCGCCGTCTTCCATCATAACCCCTATTTCTCCGTGCCTCGTCCAAACATTATAGTGTGGCATGAAACCCTTGTAAAGCAGGTGGGAGTGAAGGATTTTCCGGTTAGAGTAAGACCTCGTATTCCCACATTCAGTGCATGGACAACACATAAAACCATTCTGCTTGTTTGCCTCAGCCGCATCGAGAAACTCATGCACGCCCTTAATGTACTCGCGGGTGTGTCTGTCACCGTACATCCATTGCCGGTTCATCTGCGTGCATTATATATAATTAAGTGTCCAAATTAATAGAAGTTCATCATCACATTAAAACCAAAGTGCATACATAGTTCTCATCTAACAACATATAGCTCTCCAGAGCATCTAATTAATTAAACCATACATTGAAACTATGTAAAACATTTCAATGCAAAAACAAATGCGATCATAATCGCAACCAAGGTAACAATTGATCCAACGGCATAATGATACCAAGCCTCGGTATGAATGGCATATTTTCTAATCTTTCTAATATTCAAGCGCATTGCATCCATCTTGATCTTGTGATCATCGACGACATCCGCAACATGCAACTCCAATATCATCTTCTCCTCCTCAATTTTTTTTATTTTTTCCTTCAACAAATTGTTTTCTTCTTCAACTAAATTTAACCTCTCGACAATAGGGTCGGTTGGCATTTCTGATTCACATACATCCTAGATAAATAAAATCTATGTCACGTTGGTCGGCATAATTTTCATAAACAATAAATGAACCAATAGTTATAAAGATAATATACATACCACATCCGAATCATAGACAGGACGAGGGCCGACGGGGGCGGATACCAAAACCATCGCACTATATAAGATGCAATAATAAATGTAAGAAAATGATACAAGTATCTATCTAAACATACAAGTAAGAATATTTTTTCTTTCAGAAAGAAGATAAGAACAAGAGGCTCACCACGGTGGTGTCGGTGATGAGATCGGCGTGGGTGATCGACGACGGTGAAGACGGGGACGGGGCATGACGGACCGCTAAATCTAGACAAATCTCGAGGAAAATGGAGCTTGGGGGTCGAGCTTCCAGAGGAGAAAGCTTAAGTAGTGTGGCTCGGGCATTCCATCGAACACCTCATGTGCATAGGAGGTGAGCTAGAGCACCACAAAGCCCTCTCCCCCTCGGCCAGAGAAAAACAGAGCACTGGGGTGCTCTGCTCGCGAGCGAGGGGTATATAGAGGCACCTCATTGGTCCCGGTTGGTGACATGAGCCGGGACTAAAGGGGAGCCTTTGGTCCCGGTTCAAGCCATGAACCGGGACCAATGGTGGTGGGCCAGGAGCGAGGCCCATTGGTCCCGGTTCATCCCACCAACCGGGACCAAAAGGTCCAGATGAACCGGGACCAATGGCCCACGTGGCCCGGCCGGCCCCCTGGGCTCACGAACCGGGACCAATGCGGTCCCGGTTCTGGACTGAACCGGGACTAATGGGCTGACCCGGCCTGGACCAAAGCCCTGTTTTCTACTAGTGAGTGCATCCAAATCACTAGGAATTGGTTCATCATAATTGGATCCCTTAAAAAGATTGGCAAGCGGATGAGGATCCATAGATCATAAGTTCTCTGTTTAGTAATAAATAAACAACTATTCCAACCATACGAGCACACAAAAGGCAAGCGGGCAAAAAGAGAGGGAGGATAGAGAGAGAGGGCGAATAAAACGGCAAGGGTGAATTGGGGGGAGAGGAAAACGAGAGGCAAATGGCAAATAATGTAATGCAAGAGATAGGGATTGTGATGGTTACTTGGTATATTGACTTTTTGCGTAGACTCCCTGGCAACCGCGCCAGAAATCCTTCTTTCTACGTCTTGAGCTTGCGTTGGTTTTCCCCGAAGAGGAAGGGATGATGCGGCAAAGTAGCATAAGTATTTCCCTCAGATTTTGAGAACCAAGGTATCAATCCAGTAGGAGCCCACGCTCAAGTCCCTCGTACCTGCACAAAGCGATAGCTATCCGCAACCAACGCGATTAGGGGTTGTCAAGCCCTTCACGGTCACTTACGAGAGTGAGATCTGATAGATAGAATATTTTTGGTATTTTTGATATAAAGATGCAAAGTAAAAAGTAAAAGCAAAGTAAATAGAAAAACAATATAAAAGTGATGGAGATTCATATGATGAGAATAGACCCGGGGGCCATAGGTTTCACTAGTGGCTTCTCTCGAGAGCATAAGTTTTCTACGGTGGGTGAACAAATTACTGTTGAGCAATTGACAGAATTGAGCATAGTTATGAGAATATCTAGGCATGATCATGCATATAGGCATCACGTCCGTGAAAAGTAGATCGAAACGATTCTGCATCTACTACTATTACTCCACTCATCGACCGCTATCCAGCATGCATCTAGAGTATGAAGTTAAAAAGAGAGTAACGCTTTAAGAAAGATGACATGATGTAGAGAGATAAATTCATGCAATATGAAATAAACCCCATCTTGTTATCCTCGATGGCAACGATACAATACGTGTCTTGCTGCCCCTTCTGTCACTGGGAAAGAGCACCGCAAGATCGAACCCAAAGCTAAGCACTTCTCCCATGGCAAGAACTATCAATCTAGTTGGCCAAACCAAACGGATAATTCGAAGAGACTTGCAAAGATAACCAATCATACATAAAAGAATTCAGAGAAGATTCAAATATTGTTCATAGATAGACTTGATCATAAAGCTACAATTCATCGGTCTCAACAAACACACCGCAAAAGAAGAAGATTACATCGAATAGATCTCCACAAGAGAGGGGAGAACATTGTATTGAGATCCAAAAAGAGAGAAGAAGCCTTCTGGCTACTAACTATGGACCCGAAGGTCTGAGGTAAACTACTCACACTTCATCGGAGAGGCTATGATGATGTAGAAGCCCTCCGTGATGACGGCCCTCTCCGGCGGAGCTCCGGAACAGGCCCCAAGATGGGATCTCGTGGATACAGAAAGTTGCGGCGGTGGAATTAGGTTTTTGGCTCCTGTTCTGATCGTTTGGGGGTACGTGGGTATATATAGGAGGAAGGAGTACGTCGATGGAGCACCGAGGGTCTCACGAGGCAGGGGCGCCCCTACCCTCGTGAGCACCTCTTTGCTTCCTTGCAGTAGGGTCCAAGTCTCCTGGATCATGTTCGCTGAGAAAATCACGTTCCCGAAGATTTTATTCCATTTGGACTCCGTTTGATATTCCATTTCTTCGAAACACTGAAATAGGCAAAAAACAGCAATTCTGGGCTGGGCCTCCGGTTAATAGGTTAGTCCCAAAAATAATATAAAAGTGGAAAATAAAGCCCAATATAGTCCAAAACAGTAGATAATATAGCATGGAGCAATCAAAAATTATAGATACATTGGAGACGTATCACTATGCTCAATTCTGTCAATTGCTCAACAGTAATTTGTTCACCCAGCGTAGAATACTTATGCTCTCGAGAGAAGCCACAAGTGAAACCTATGGCCCCCGGGTCTCTTTCTCATCATATCAATCTCCATCACTTTATTATTGCTTTAGTTTTACTTTTCTTTTACTTTTTACTTTGCATCTCTATACCAAAAATACCAACAATATTATTTATCATCTCTATCAGATCTCACTTTCGTAAGTGACCGTGAAGGGACTGACAACCCCTAAGTGTGTTGGTTGCGTTGAGCTATTGTTTTTGTGTAGGTACGAGGGACTCGCGTGTAGCCTCCTACTAGATTGATACCTTGGTTCTCAGAAATTGAGGGAAATACTTAGGCTACTTTGCTGCATCATCCTCTCCTCTTCGGGGAAATCCAACGCAATGCTCAAGAGGTAGCACACTACGACCGGCGTGAGTCTCCCGATTCCTGACCACCTCCATACAGGTGCCTCTCCCAATGCTCCACCATGTAGTAGAGGCTGGCTCCTGCAGGAGAGCCCACTTCTCCACTTTTTCCTTGCCTCTCTTTCGTCCACATATGCAAAAATGCCATGTAATGCGCACTATTGTACTTACTTTAACTTGCTCCTACAGGTGCTTAAGCTTGCCACATAGGCATAAAGTCTGATGTGGCAAGTTAATCAAGAAGAGAGAGACTAGTTTGGTGACCCAAGGAAGAAACGGTGCTAAGCGCGTGTACGTAGGTGAAAAGACAATTTTGAGTCTATAGCTAATTAAATGAAGCAAACTTAGCAACACCATTTCATTGGAAGAGGTCACTCCTTGGCAAATGCAATAAATACTAGTACTCCCTGTGTCCCATTATATAAGAACGTTTTTGGCACTACACTAAACGTTCTTATATTATGGGACGGAGGGAGTACGAAGAAAGAGATAGAGAGGAGTAAAAAAATACACTTATAGCCAACCTTATAGCCAACCTTGTTGTAGTATGAGTGACTAAGTGATGACTATGTATGAGATGCCAACATCAGATAGCCTAACGCACCGTGTTAAATCTCCAAGGGCGTGACCACGCGAGCGACGCGACGGTCATGGTAGGCGTGACCATGATACGGGCTGCTGGCAGCCCTTGGATCCGAGATCAAATAGTTGCATGCTAAGTTGCTGAAAATTTGCAGAATAACCCTCCAGGATAGGATATTCACCCATTGGTCTAGAATCACGCCATGCAACCGTTCAATCTCAGATCCAAGGGCTCTCGGAAGCCCATATCATGGGATAATGGAAAGCCACTACCCTGCCGTTCGCACGCTGGAAGTTCGCTCCTACTCGTCCCCGCACGTCCTTTAATACTACAGCAGTTCGCTCCTAGTCGTCCCGTCCATTCACATTATGGCAGCTCCACTAATCCTAACCCTCCTCCCAAATCCATGGTGTCCCAAATCTCCACGATCGGTGGTGAGTACAAGGTTAGAACCATCATCGGCGATGAGTTCGACATCATCTACACCCGTTCTTCGGCCACGGTGAAAGGATGCATTTCTCGCTTCAGACGCATGTTCGAAAACTGATGATGAGTGGGTCGCTGGGCTAGATGTTGAGTACACCACAGTCCTGGGACGAGAGAAGGATCTAAAGGACGAAGAGAGGAAGAAGCCCGTCGTGATCCAGGTTTGCATACATAACGTTTGCTTGGTCTACCACATATGCCATGCCGACATTGAGTGCCAGGATTTTAAGAACTTCCTCAATGACAAAAGAGTGAAATTCATTACTGTAGGCTTTAAGAACGACAGGGATGTCCTGCGCCGGATAGGTCTCGTTGTAGGCCAGCCCTTCGATCTCCAGAAGGCAAGCTTGGTGTCCTCCTCTCAACCTTCAATGCTGACTCTGGCAGGAGCCATGGTTCATCGTTCGTACCGTAAACTGGAGAAACCTCATTACACGTTGCATCGTCATGCATGGCAGCGGAATGTACTAGATATAGACCACATCCACTATGCTGCAATGGATGGCTACCTTTTTATCAATATCTACAAGGGTTGGATGAAGAGCAACAGCCAAGTGTGCGGTTCAAGCAAAGAAGTATCGGCCAAGAGGGAGAGGGACAAGGACGAAGTCGAGGACGTGGAGGAGGACTCCGAATAAGGTGGCAGTGTCGTTGCTCATGGTGGTTCTAAACTTCTAATGCAGTGTCTACCGGATTAGTTGCATAGTTTAATTTCAGGTGTGATTAGTTTAATTTGAGGGGTGTGTTGTGCTGAGCCCCCAGCAAAACTATGTTATATTTCTTCTCGTTACTTTAACTCTTCAGTATGTACATACTACTAGTATTTCTTTAATAGAATTTAGCACCCCAATTAAGCATGTACTAGCTTTTTCAATAGTACTATCTGCATAATTTGGCAACGAGCGCTCTCTATATGTACCACCTTTTTTTAATTTCAATTTTTGCTCCATGGTGCTATCCATCGATAGTACTACTGTACAAAAGTATACATTTTTAAAAGGCTAGAGTACTGTTCATCATATATATAGCCAGTTAAATTCTCAACCTAGAACGACGTGCATGCCATGTAGTAAACCGATACAAAGGAAGTATAGTAAAAATGAGGTGATTTTACCGAGCGATCGGTGGGGGAGCATGTCCTGTCATGCGGTCCCACGTGTCATGATGTACCAAGGTGATGTGCGTGTCCCTCTTGAGGCAGAAGCAATACTACGTGGTTTGAGATGATGGTGAACCGAAGTATGAAATAATGGTTGCTTCGTCCGTCTGGGAAGGTGCGGCATTGTGATTTGACGTCTCATTGCTCATTACTACTACTGGGCCGGTACGAGTGGGGTGCGTCCGCCTGCTGTTCTGCACTGTTATTTGGTGCTTGACACGTCGACCCGGTTGCTATATGTCCCACATGTCGGCAACATGAAGTACAGAATTCATGAAAGGGAGCGACTTAGTTTTGGAAAAATCTGTTTTTACGGAGTACGTACCCACTAGGGTTTATAGGGCTCATCTAAAAAACATTCGTTTTTCCGTTTGATAAGTCTCAATTCTACTATACTAGTAGTAGTACCATTACATGTTGGATTTCAAGGTGCGTTAGATCACCCGACGCAAGCAGTGTCAAGAGGAAACTAACCGATGCGTGTACAAGTTCATGGAAATTTAGTGGTCATTCATGCATTCGTTCTAATTAATGCCTCGGTAAACATAACTTCTTGAGAAAAACGAGTGTACTAATTAATTGGGCAAACTACGAAATTAATTCGACCACTCACCGTCTACCTTGGTTGGAGAGGTTTTGAAATTGAGTCATAAACTAGAAAGGAGGGAGTAGTAACTTTTGTCTCGATTACTATTTGTGGCCTTGTATAGATGCAAAATGTATTTTTTATAGTGGCCTTGTATAAGTAAATGGAGGGAGTACTAACCAAAGTACGTAGTAGGGACAAGGAGTAAACGGAGGGAGTAGTAAAATTTTCTCCTCGTGCTGCGAGCCACCGCGCGCGTGGGCGAGGGAGCGGGCGTAAAGGCGTACAGTACTACTACTACTACTCGTAAGCAAGCTTCACCTCATCCTGCGAGCCACCGCGCCCGTGGGCGGGGGAGATGGCATACTAAGCAAGCTTCTCCTCGTTCTGCGAGTTGACAGGACACATCAAAAGTACTCCAGTGTATAGAGCCTTGCCTCTAAGGTAGGCCCCACATGGTTTGCCTCTTTTTTTAATTTAACATAACGCGTCAAGTCGCAATTTGTTTGTTCACCCGTGGTAGACGATCCTCCCTCCACCAAGTGGATAACCAGTACACGTGCCAAATTACCACGTGGGCTGCCTTTTTCGTACAGAAATGAGCTCCACCGTGTACCCGCGCGGGTGTGGTTGGGAAAGAGACGGGAGTACGTGCGCCGTGCGTGCACCTCTTCTCTTCGTGCACGTCCCCCACCTACGTGTGTGTGTGTGAGAGAGATACAAACCTAGACATAGTGCGCCGTCCATCCCCATGCCTCCGCCCAGTCCGACCACCAGTCACCACCACGCCCCACTCCTCCTCACCTTATCTCTCATCTTTCTCCCTCCATTTTTATATACAAGGGGCTATTATCAAAATTACAATTTGCAGATATATAAGGCCATTAACACTAATCGATGCAATATTAATGGTGTTTACCTCGTGGTACTAGCAAAGGAGGACATTAATTATCCCTTGCATGCATGCGGGAGTTTGTAAAAAAATACATCTTGATGTTCCGTGCAATGCATGGGCATCTTGCTAGTCCATGAAAACAACACATGGCAAAATTCCATGGCGAACGAGGGATTTGAATCTGTTGGGAGGGGCTGTTTGGATCTTGCCCGGGATAGCCAAAATATTGGCGACCCTTTTGTCCACCGGTGCCTTTGCCACCGATGAATGAGGAATGGCTCGGGTGCTCATGCTGTCATGCATCCTCCAGCGCGCACGTTGTAGACGAGCTCGCACGAGTTGGATGGCGTAATTTGCGGGTCGTCGGTCGGTCTACGGGTGGCTCGAGTTCATCACCGGCCACTACTTCGCCATGGCCGACACCGGCTCGAGTTCATCCTAACATTCCCCTCTTCAGTGGAGCCCATGCGGGGTCGACGAAGGTCCTCGCAACAAAAGCATCTGGCAAGACACCTGTTGTGTACGCCGGCGTCGCCTCCGCGGTGGCCTTCATGGGACCAAGCGGCGGCGGCCTCCCGTGTTCTACTTCTCCTCGATGATGGCGGCGGACGCGGAGGCGCTGGTGTCGGTGTCAAAACCGGCGGATCTCGGGTAGGGGGTCCCGAACTGTGCGTCTAGGCCGGATGGTAACAGGAGGCAGGGGACACGAAGTTTTACCCAGGTTAGGGCCCTCTCGATGGAGGTAAAACCCTACGTCCTGCTTGATTAATATTGATGATATGGGTAATACAAGAGTTGATCTACCACGAGATCAGAGAGGCTAAACCCTAGAAGCTAGCCTATGGTATGATTGTTGATGTGTATGTTGTCCTACGGACAAGAACCCTCCGGTTTATATAGACACCGGATAGGGTTAGGGTTACATACAGTCGGTTACAATGGTAGGAGATCTGAACATCTGTATCGCCAAGCTTGCCTTCCACGCCAAGGAAAATACCTTCTGGACACGGGACGGAGTCTTCAATCTTGTATCTTCATAGTCCAGGAGTCCGGCTGAAGGTATAATTTGGCTATCCGAACACCCCCTAATCTAGGACTCCCTCAGTAGCCCCTGAACCAGGCTTCAATGACGACGAGTCCGGCGCGCAAATTGTCTTCGGCATTGCAAGGCGGGTTCCTCCTCCAAGCACTTCATAGAAGATTTCGAACACAAAGATAGTGTCCTTCTCTGCAAAATAAGTTTCGACATATTTCCATAGAGAGAATAATAATATTAACACAAATCTAATCTGCTGACGTATTCCGTGGTGCGACACGCCACGGCCAAGCCTTTATCCAAATCGTTTCATTATCCCACCTCAGCGCGTTATGCGAGGCGGTTTTCTTGGCACGTCTTGTCAAAGCAGAGATCGTGCCCCTTTATTCCGGGATTCTCATCAATACGGGCGTGGGTAACCCAACCGCACCTTTGATTACGGCGCTTGGAGATAAGCAAGTTTTACCAGGCTGGTGGGGGCATGTAGTCGTGCCCACCCATATAAGGGGATAAGGATCCACCTTTTCACCCACGCCTTCTTCCTGCTTTGCCTATCCATTCTTGCACACTCGAGCTCCAGCGCCCAAGTCCGCACTACCACCTCGACCTTCTCCAGTCATGTCCAGAGCGGGAGGCAAGTGGATGGTCTCCTCCGTCACGGATATCTGGCCAGCGACATCGTGCACCGACTCCCCGAGAAGGGGCAGCTCATCCCCACTCCTAGGCACCATGAGAGGGTGGTATTTCTCCCCCATTTCCTCCGTGGACTAGGCTTCCCTCTGAATCCATTTGTCCGGGGGCTCATGTTCTACTACGGCCTGGATTTCCACGATCTGGCCCCGAACTTCGTCCTCAACATCTCGGCGTTTATCGTCGTGTGCGAGGCTTTCCCCCGCATCCGCCCTCATTTCGGCTTATGGCTAAAGACCTTCAACGTCAAGCCGAAGGTGGTGCGCGGTGCCATGGTTGGCAAGATGGCCAATGTCCTGTGGCTCGAGGGCTCCTTTGTGGAGACCCTGAAGGGGTGGCAGTTGGGGTGGTTTTACATCATCGAGCCATGCGACCCCGAATAGGTCACAGCCCCCGAGTTTCGGTCTGGACCCCCTACGCGGCTCACCTCCTAGAAGGAGACCGGCCTGTCGTGGGGTAAAAAAGAAGAGCTGACCGGACTCCAAACATGCATCCAAACCCTGGTGGACAAGAAGCTCAAGCTTGTCAACGTAGTCCAGGTTATGCTCATCCGCCTGATCCTCCCGTGTCAACGACGGGCCTTCAACCTATGGGAGTTCGACCCGGCACAGCATCAAACTCTAAACAGGCTCTTTGACATGATGTACGAAGATGCCTGGAGGGTGCTTTTCAAGGGCGCCGAGGCTCCCGCATCCGCTGCCGAGGATCACGGATTCAGTACTCAGCATCACGCTCATGCGGTAAGCCATTTTTGTCCTTTTATAGGGCATCAGTTTTTCATAGTTTGACTCTATGCGGGATCTGAGTTCCCTTATCTTTGATAGGATTAGGTGGCGACGTCCGGACAGATCAACTGTCCGGCTCCCCTGCCCGAAGGCCCAGCAGACGCTCGCTTGGCGAAGCTGCTGGTTCCGGCACCCTATGTGGTGCCGGCGAAGAAGGCCATGAAAAGGGCCACGGGGACTCGAAAGAGGGCCCGACGCCAGGAGGTGTCGGATTCATCATCCAGCGGTCCCGAAGCGCCTTCCTCTCGTGAAGACAAGGAGGAAGAAGAAGAGACCTATCCCCCTCCAGCAGGAGGAGAGAAGAAAAGGAAGGCCGCCCTCTCCGAGGAGGCCGGACGGTCCAAGAAGGGGAAAACCCTTCCTCCGGACTGCTCCACCGACGCCGACGACGACGAAGAGTAGTGGCAGCCCAGGGCCAAGCCCCTGGCGAAATCGTAAGTTTCCGGATACCGGGGTAATTCATAGTATTCATTTTTCGCACAGCTTTTCCTTATGTCGAATATGTTTATGCAGCCCACCCAAGGACCAGCTCGACGCATTGTCGAGCGGCTCACTGGACCCGTCGGAGGTGAACTCGCTTCTGACGGCTTCATCCCCCCGCCCTGCGGACGACACCGAAGTGTTGTCCCAACAGGTTCCAAGCCGGGAGGTGGCAGTCCTGGAGGCGCCTCAAGGCGACCTCCCGGACTCCAGGAGTAAAGGGGATGAAACCCCCCAGGACACAGCTCCGGAATCTTCAAGGGTTCCAGAGTCCGGCGGGCGACCTCCTTCCAAGAGGAGCAAGCCTACCGTGCCGGTGACCTCCGTCCAACCGGAGGCGCCGGACAATATGTTGGAGGCGCTCCAAGGTGCCTCCATCGACGAGGGGCACTGCACTATTATGAGTGCGGTGATCTACAAGGTTCAGTCTGCCAAAAGCGGACTGACTGAAGCTTGTACAAGCCTTTTAACAGGCTTTGAGGTAAGTAAATAATGTTCAAATAATGTTACCACATAGATAGTAGCCCCTGATGCTCTGTTGGGCGTTCAGGAAGAAAAGCCGAATAGAGGATCAAAGAATTCGCAGGAGTATAACAAAAGGAGTCAATATGCGTGTGCAGGCTTCTCTGCTAGCGTCCGCCGCACTGACTGCAGAAGTGGACGTGCTGAAGCAGCGTCTCGAGAAGTCTGAGCAAGAGCTTGAGTGTGCCAAGAAGCAGCTCGAGGAGAAGGAAGGTAAGAAATACCCTGTTTGAATATGTATATAAAAAGGTGCAATTGCCAAAAATGACAGGATTGACATGGCTATTGCAGGGGCCACATCTGAGGTGGGGACCCTTAAGCAAGCGCTGCTCGAGGCCAAGAAGAGTGCGGCCGTGGAGCGCACCAAGCGGGAGAGGTATGAGGCTGAGGTTGGCAAGGTGCGGTAAGAGCTCCAGGTTCTCATGAAGAAACATGAGAGTTTGGAGCTTGACTCGAAGACGCAAGCGTCCGAGCTCGCGGCAGCTATAGAAAATGCCAAGTCTGCCAAGGCCGAGTCCCAGAAGACCCTCCAGGAGTTGGATGAGGTGAAGAAGATTGCGGCGGGTAAGGCATTCTTGATGCAAAGCAAACACATAAACGTGAGTTACCTGTTACTTACCCGAATCCGGAGCTCTCCAGGAGCATTCACAGATCTTCCCCGGAGTGTATCTGATGCCGTCGCATTCTATCGAGCCAAGGAGGGCAGCTCAACAGAGAAAGTGTTCTGGTCTCAGTACGCTGAGGACGGACACCCCATGCCCCTGAGCGACCAGCTGAAGCAACTGGTCGAGCTCCACAAGGCGGCCGAACAGGCCATGAAGGGCCTCCTAGTTCGGCTGTGGCCTAGAGAGGCTCTGCCTGGGAGCTATTTCGGGCTGGTGCGGTGGCTGGTGGAGGCCTGTCCGAGGCTTGAAGACGTCTAGTGCTCCGTCTGCATTGAAGGTGCCCGTAGGGCCCTTGCCCGTGCTAAGGTGCACTGGGGCAAGCTGGATGCGGAGAAGCTTGTGAAGGACGGGCCACCGCCGGGGAAAGAGCATCGCAAGCCCGAGAATTATTATTAGGATGTTCTGAAGGGTGCCCGCCTTGTTGCGGATGAACGTACCAAGGATGTATTTTTTGAGTAAAACCCGCTCGTGTTATCCTGTGCGCTGAAAACTTGTTCATATGCGCTAAGCAATGCTGCTTGAATTTAAAATATTACCTTCTGTGCGGCTGTTTATCAACACTGAGAGATGGCGAGTCGTCGGCTTCTGCCCCCATGCCGCTAGTGCTGGGGTGTTCGGGGATAAACCTGGGCGCTCTTTTTCCCATATTTGGGTCCTTTGAGGGAGGCGCTCAACCCAATGAACGAGGCAATCGGACTATAATGCGTGAACACTCTCACTTAGCCATAGAATTCTATAATTTTAAATTTCGGTGAAGCCCCTAGTATTCGGAAGACCGATTTCGGGGCGCTATCCACGCCTTAGCCGGACAGAGCCGACTCCTCGCCCGAAGCGGCATAAGTCTTTAGGGACTCGAAAAAACCTCTCGAACAGCGACCAGCTCTCGCTTCATCATGACAGTCAGTTTTAGCTTTCTCCACTGAGGTGCTCGGCCCAGCTCAACTGGGGCACAATCGCAGTGGTTCTCCTAGTGCTACCTTAGCCGATATAGGGGAACGTAAGGCACCAAAACATAGGAGCCGGGCAAACCCAACTATTGACCCAAGACATGATTCGGAGCCGATGCATATAATGCTGTAAGTTCGGGGTGCCGCACTTGTTAAAGTGTTCGGACTTCTCACACCATGTTGAGGGGTACTGAAGCCCCTGGCGTATTTTGGCCGTACCAAAGTGTACGGGCGCAACATGTCATTAAGGAACATATATATATATATTAAAAAAAGGTAATGCAAAAAATAGACAAAAGCTATGCATTGTTCATTAAAATAGGTGCGATCAAAGCAGAACGATAAAAGTGATGTGATAAACGAAAAGTTGGACTATTTAACATGTCTGTTTCAGGGGCAAGCTGCGGGATAGTATGCGAAACAGGTATACTACTCGTGATAGAGACCACCTGGGATTTCTGTAATGCGGCATGGCTTGTCTGCTTCCCTGGTCCTTGCATCGTTTGTGCGGCAATTGAACTGCCGAACAAGCCTTCCGAAGAGTAGAGTCCTGCAAGCAAGAGAAAAGTAAAAAAAAAGAGTCGGCAGCCCCTGGAGCGGTTTAAGCCGTGTTTTGGGCATGCCGTGATGGTGCCCGTCCCCCTATGCCCATGGTATTTCTAGGGCATAGTTATGTACGCGAAGTACTGGCGTCGGCTTTTTGCGGGGGTTGTGGTTGGGGCCGCATTGCTACTCCTGCTCGGAACGTGCCAGGCGGTCTTGTTGTTGGTTACTCTGGGCGCGCTTGACTGTGTCCGGATGTTTAATGGCCGGACTGGAGAACTTCCTAGAGAGGCTGCTTTGTACTTCCGCTGCAAGGGGCGCCGTGTGCTCCTCCGTTCGGAGGGAGCGTTCTGTGTTTCCATTGACCGTAATTACTCCTCGAGGGCCTGGCATCTTGAGCTTAAGGTATGCGTAGTGCAGGACCGCATTGAACTTGGCGAATGCAGTTCGCCCGAGCAGTGCATGGTAGCCACTGCGGAACGGGACTATGTCGAAGATTAACTCCTCGCTTCGGAAATTATCCGGAGATCCGAAGACCACTTCAAGTGTGACTGAGCCTATACAGCTGGCCTCTGCACCTGGTATTACGCCTTTAAAGGTCGTTTTGGTGGGCTTAATCCTCGAGGGATCTATGCCCATTTTCCGCATTGTATCCTGGTAAAGCAGGTTCAGGCTACTGCCGCCGTCCATAAGGACTCTAGTGAGATGAAATCCGTCAATAATTGGGTCGAGAACCAATGCGGCGAATCCGCCATGACGGATGCTAGTGGGATGGTCTCTTCGATCAAAGGTGATTGGGCAGGAGGACCATGGGTTGAACTTTGGGGCGACTGGCTCTACCGCGTATACGTCCCTTAGCGCGCGCTTGCACTCCCTCTTGGGGACGTGGGTGGCGTATATCATGTTCATCGTCCGCACTTGTGGGGGAAAACCCTTTTGTCCATTGTTGTTCGGCGGCCGGGGCTCCTCGTCGTCATCGCTATGCAACCCCTTGTCTTCATTGTCGGCGCTTAATCTGCCTGCCTGCTTGAACACCCAACAGTCCCTGTTGGTGTGATTGGTCGGCTTTTCGGGGGTGCCATTAGGGGTGGAAAGTGGTAGCGGATAATCCGAAATATCCGATATTCGTATTCGAGAAAATGCCTATTCGTATCCGAAACATCCGCATCCGAACCAAAATGGAAATGGAAATTGTCCGTATCCGAATTTATTAAAAAAATAAAAATAAAATATGGTAGGAGATTTTAACACAAATATGGATATGGAAGTGGATATATCCATATCCGAATAAGATCATGGGAGGTAATTTTTAAAATTCTAGGCCCAATATTCCAATTATCCAACATAAAAGCCAAATAAGTGGTCAAAATTTACTCTTTATATGATTAAACTTATAAATTATTATGCATTACAATAATATTTATTCATAAACCTATTTATCATTGACTTATTGTATGTCACAAGTTGATTATTTTAGGTCACATAGCCATCGACTAATTCACTTAAGCAATATGTTGATATTATTCGTATCCGTTCCGAATCAAGAAAATATCTGATACGTATCCGTATTCGAATAATATTCGAGCCGCATCCGTATCCGATAACATCCGTATTCGGATTCGTTTTGAAAATATGAAAATGGAAATGGTAAGAGCACTATCCGATCCGCATCCGATCCGTTTCCACCCCTAGGTGCCATGTATTTGGCACAAGCGGTCGAGTATTCGGTCCAAGCTGGACGGGCCCCTGGGATTCCTTTTCAATAATTTTTTCCGCTGACCGGATTTAGAGCCTCTGAATCCGGCATTAACTGCAGTATCCTTAGCATTGTTGCCGTTGATGCGGCGCTTCTGTTGGTTGCGACGCGACCTGCCACTAATGTACCTGGTGTCCGAACGACCAGGGTTCTTGGTCATATTGTTGCTAGGAGCAAGCCAGCTGTCTTCTCCCGCGCAAAAGCGGGTCATGAGTGCCGTGAGTGCTGCCATAGATTTCGGCTTCTCTTGTCCTAGGTGCCGGGCAAGCCACTCGTCACGGATATTATGCTTGAAGGCTGCTAAGGCCTCTACGTCCGGACAGTCGAGTATTTGATTTTTCTTTGTTAGGAACCGTGTCCAGAA
Source organism: Triticum urartu (assembly GCF_003073215.2). Classification (NCBI taxonomy): domain Eukaryota; kingdom Viridiplantae; phylum Streptophyta; class Magnoliopsida; order Poales; family Poaceae; genus Triticum; species Triticum urartu. The sequence continues at coordinate 34,842,910 of NC_053022.1, forward strand.
TTGCCTGGCCGATTCGTCTGGCTGCTGAATTACGTGGCTTAGGTCGTCAGCATCTGGGGGTCGCACATAAGTTCCCTGGAAATTGTCGAGGAATGCGGCTTCCAGGTCCTCCCAACAGCTGATTGACCCTGTTGGCAGGCTGTTAAGCCACTGCCGGGCTGGTCTTTTAAGCTTGAGTGGGAGGTATTTGATGGCGTGGAAATCATCGCCGCGGGCCATGTGGATATGAAGGAGATAATCCTCGATCCATACTGCGGGATCTGTTGAGCCATCATATGATTCGATGTTTACGGTTTTGAAACCCTCGGGGATTTGATGATCCATTATTTCGTCTGTGAAGCACAATGGGTGTGCGGCGCCTCTGTATTGGGCGATATCATGACGTAGCTCCAATGAGCTTTGTCTACTGTGTTTGGCCCTGCCGAATTTGTGGCCGGCGTGACGGTTGTCGTCTCGAGCCGTTGGGTGCCTACGCGATCCGTAGATCGATCTTGTTTGCCTTGCCTTGTCCTCCAACATGTCTCGTAAGTACGGCGCATATTCCCGTGCCTTGGTACGGGGTGCGGCTTGGGTGGAGGGCCATGAGGCCTCTCTGTCGCGGCCACGAGGTGGCCTGTCGGCCGCGTCGAGTGCTTCCTCCTCTAATCAGGGTAGCAACCTGCGCTTCGGGTAGCACTTGGAGGGGCGTTCGGGTTTATGCTCTTCGGCCGCAAGGACTTCAGTCCATCTACCGACTAGCCGATCTTGATCAGCTTTAAGCTGTTGCTGTTTTTTCTTGAGGCTTCTTGCCGTGGCCATAAGCCTGCGTTGAAAATGCTCTTGTTCGACGGGATCCTCTAGCACGGCGAATTCGTCGTCGTCGAGGCTTGCCTTGTCTTCGGAGGGAGGCATACAATTATTGTCCTCGACCTCTCTGTCGGCCGCTCCCTCATGAGGGCTGGTTTCTCCATCCTCCTGTGCTAAATCTTGCTCGGGGGGATGTTCTTCGGCGCTTTCCGGGGTATTATTATCTCCCGTGCTGGAATCGCCGTTTTTGTGTTGGCGGGATTTTGAGCAGCGCCGCTGACGCCGGCGCTTTTGCTGTTTCTTGGAGGGGTCATCCTGCGCTGTTCCATCGCCCTCTCCCTCTTTTGGGGTGTCCACCATGTATATGTCATATGACGAGGTGGCTTTCCAGGGCCTAGTGGGCGCTGGTTCTTCATCATCTCCTCCATCGGTGTCCATACCGTTGATGTCTTCGGAGTCGAAGTCGAGCATGTCGGTTAAGTTGTCGACAGTGGCTACAAAGTGGGTGGTGGGTGGGTTTTGAATTTCTTCATCGTCCGTACCCCAACCTTGCTGACCGTAGTCCGGCCAGGGCTCTCCTGACAAAGAGAGAGACTTCAGTGATTTCAGGATATCGCCGAAAGGCGAGTGCTCAAAGACGTCCGCGGCCGTGAACTCCATGATCGGCGCTCAATTGGATTCGCTCGGCGGGGGCGCGGAAGGTTCGGAGTCCGGAGAAGAATCCGGCTCCATGGAGTCACGAGTCTTGCAGAGTACGGGGCTGCTGTTCGGCTCAATGGCCGTTGGGATCGCAGCTCCCGAGGTGGTGTCCAACCGCCCATCCTCGATCGGCGCGGTCGGCTCCGAACTAGGGGTCGGAGCCGATGCGAGTGCAGCCTCTAGGGCTCTGTTCGGCGGCAGAGCTAGATCATGCACGTCGTGACAGTGCGGCGCGCTCGGCAGTGGTTCGAATCCGTCGAAGATCAAGTCCCCGCGGATATCGGCCGTGTAGTTTAAACTTCCGAATCTGACCTAACGGCCAGGGGCGTAGCTTTCGATCTGCTCTAGATGGCCAAGTGAATCGGCCTGCAGTGCGAAGGCACCAAAGACGAAGATTTGTCCGGGGAGGAAGGTCTCACCCTGGACTACATCGCCATTGATGATTGTAGGAGCCATCGGGCCTGACGGCGACGGCACAGAGGAACTCTCAATGAAAGCACCAATGTCGGTGTCAAAACCGGCGGATCTCGGGTAAGGGGTCCCAAACTATGCGTCTAGGCCGGATGGTAACAGGAGGCAGGGGACATGAAGTTTTACCCAGGTTCGGGCCCTCTCGATGGAGGTAAAAGCCTACGTCCTGCTTGATTAATATTGATGATATGGGTAATACAAGAGTTGATCTACCACGAGATCAGAGAGGCTAAACCCTAGAAGCTAGCCTATGGTATGATTGTTGATGTGTATGTTGTCCTACGGACTAGAACCCTCCGGTTTATATAGACATCGGATAGGGTTAGGGTTACGTAGAGTCGGTTACAATGGTAGGAGATCTGAACATCCGTATCGCCAAGCTTGCCTTCCATGCCAAGGAAAATCCCTTTCGGACACGGGATGGAGTCTTCAATCTTGTATCTTCGTAGTCCAGGAGTCCGGCTGAAGGTATAATTCGGCTATCCGAACAGCCCCTAATCCAGGACTCCCTCAGCTGGCCACCGACTCGTTGCTCTCCGCGCACCCGGCTTCTGTCGCTGCTTGCATGGCGCGGCCGCCGGCATGGGAGTCTCGGCCACAGAAATGGTAGACGCCGTACGAGGCTGCGGCATGGACGGCAGCAACGACGCCCGTGCGCCGCTCCTCGTCGAGCTAGCCTGGAGCGGCGAGTTGCTGAACCGCGCGCCTGCTTGGGGCGGCAACTGGCTCCATCTGGCGTGGGGAGGGAGGTGGATCAGCAAGCTGCATAGCTCATATCCGGCGGGCTATCCAGCCGGCTTGGATGCGGAATAACTACTCTTCGTAAGCCATTGTAAGAGTGGACAAAATGGTGGAGGAGATAGGGGAGCGGCGGAGGTGTGCGATTCTTGGCCGGCGTTTGGCCTCGTTTAAATAGGAGATTAAATAGACGGCGGATGGGAGGAGCTCGGCCGGCGTTGCGTTTAACGCCGGCCTGGTCACGAATGGACGTGTGTCCAGAGTGGGTTTCTCGGCTTCCGCACGGGCAGGTTTCATGGAGGCGTTTGAATGCGGCACGGAGGCGTGTTCAGCCGGGCGTGCCGCGAGTGGCACCCTCGACTCTGACCTAGGACACCGCGTTGTTCTTCCAATGACGTGTGGGCTCTTTGGGTGCATGGCCTGCATGTCAGTGACCCAACGCAGGCAGCGCACATCAGAGGAACCTTTGGTGGGCCAGGGCGGTTAGAAGCGGGCATTTCATAAACCGATGATTGTTCATTGAGTGTGACGTCATCTTTTTCATGTAGATAAGCCTACTATGTTGATAGCCTGTTCGATACGTTGTGATTCATAAAGACCGCTACAAACACCAATGTTCTGCTTATCACAGATAAGATTGATTAATACCCGTAACAATCCATGTCCTTAACAAAGGGTGCATGCACGTATAGGTTGAGCGTGTGTTTTGCGTCGTGTGCTGTGTGCATGCAGGCGTGCAAGTGTTGCGTGCGTGCAAGGGTACGTTTTAGTGTTGCATGCATGGGTGCGTACGTGCGTGTGTTCGTGAGTGCATGTGTACGTGTCAATGTTGCACGCCAGCATGCGTGTGTGTGTACGTGTCAGTGTTGCACGCCTACATGCGTGCGTGTCTTGCATGCGTGCATGTGTACGTGCGGGGTGAGGCTACACGTTAGTCGACTAACTTTTTCATCTCTGGTCATTAGATTTTCCAATCGTTGGATACGAAATCAAGGGCCTCCAGTTTATCATCAAACTCCACCCCCCCTCAGCCGCCAGCCACCACCGGCCGAACCGGCAGCCCCCGCCGCCCGCGGCCAGCCCACCCTCCCCGAAACCACTCCCCACCGTCGGTCCGCTGCCGCACCGGCCATCCCTCTAGCCCCCCCCCCCCCCCCCCCCCCCCCCCCGAGCTTTTTCTCCGGGGATCCCCACCCGACCGCCCAATGAACGCCCCCCCAACCGCCGGTGACTGCCAACCAGAGGTCTCACAACTTTGAATACCCACCGACCACTAATTTATTACCATTTCTGTCCTTCATATACGCACTGACGGGTGGGCCCTATGGTAATGTGCGCTGCTGAATGTGGACCATTTGACTGGTCAATTGATCGTGTTATCAACAAATTACGGAGTTGTATGGTGAGCCAGTGGCCGTATGATCACCCTAAAATGTACTCCTATTTTATTAACATAGTACAGACTCAAACTACCATTTCTTTCTTTCATATACAGGATGATAGGTGGGCCCCACGGTTACGTGCCCCGATGGTGCAACACTAGTTGCGCCGCGTGGAACGTTTGACTGGTCAATTGATTGTGTCATCAACAAAATACGGAGTTGTACGGGTGAGCCAGTGACCGTATAATCATGATATGTATTTGTTTAACATGGTACAGACGCAAGGGCTCATATATACGCGCAAGCACTCACCGCTATAAGCGCACACACGCGAACCCTACCCCTATGAGCACCTTAGAGAGAGTGGGCCAGCATATATGATCTTGAGATTTTACGAAGTCACCATAGGTGCCTCGTAGTCGAGTGAAACGTCTCCTCCCACTGAACGTACATCGCCGGAAAATACTGAAATTAACACAAGATAAATGCGAGCACCGGGACTTTAACCTTGGTGGGCTCGAGAAACCACTATCCTCTATCCATCCAACCACATGTTGGTTAGCACGACAAAATGTATGTGGTGACTGTGATGAGCTTATTCTGAAGCCCAGTGACCATATCGTGCTTTCGCTTCAAATACAATGACCGTAAGTGTCGTCAACAAAATACAGAGCACGCATCAAATGCAAAGTCCGTCAGTCTCATCAACAAAATATGGAGACGTATCATGAGCTAGATACCGTTGTACTATTGTATATGCTTATTTTCTTAGTGGCCGATTGCGTGTGTGGTGTGGTGGGCACATCATTTCTAGTTGTGGTGGGTCAACATGAAGACTCATGGGTCGGTTCCATCCTGCCCCACATATAGGTTGGACCGAGACGTGTTATACGAAGACCCATGTGGAGGACTCGGCGTACAACACGAAGCTACCAGAGTCGCGGAGGACTCTATCCCCACTGGTGATAAGCCGACTATATATGATTTGTAGCCCTAGGCCCTTAGTATGTGATACAAGCTTGGGGCCAAGTTCGTCGATAGTATACACACACGCACAATGCCTGGTATTCACGTGTACTTTGTACACACCCCTATCACTAATATACAGTACCAAGAGTAGGCTCTTTCGTCAACATCAAGGGTCCAATCTGAACTAGGGTAAAACTTTGCCTCGTATTACCATCCAGCCTAACAGCCAGTGATATCCTACCGAATGATATGATCATATCTGCCAACTACTAAGAGAGAGGTGTGTCGAGGGGGCAATGTGTGCGAGAGAGGCCTAAAGATAATGTGTGTGTGGGAGACACATAGGCACATATATGTGCGTATAGAGGGCTAGTAGAGACCGTGCATGTGTATATATGCATGTGAGAGAAATAGTGTTTTCCAACTGAGATTAGTGAAAAGAGTGGTACACAGTAGTCAGAAAGAGAGAGAGAGAGAGAGAGAAACAGAGAGAGCATGTGCATGAGACACCCTGACACCCTGAGAGAGATTGTGAGCATGTGTGAAAGAGAAATGCTGATGCATATAAAGTGTGTGCACTTATGCGTTAGATAGAGAGATATCTAACGCGTTTGTGAGAACGGGGCGAGGCATAGTGCATCTACGTGTAAAAGGCGGTTCTACGCATTAAATTAAAATATAAATGACATTATTATTTTTGGATGAGATCATGAATTTTGCAAATTGCGTATGGACGAAAATCGGTCTATCAGACACCCATACTCTATTGAATTCTAGGATGTGCATGTGTTTATTTCATATTATCGATCCATAGAGTGAGAGCGGTTTGAAATAGAGGCAATGGATGCTTTTGCAATTCATATATAAACATTAATTAGTGCACTCCATGTTGTTAGTGTGAAGCACTTTATACATTTGTCACTTGCATGGATACATTCCAAATTGCTAGCTACGAAATAGAATACATGTCGAATTCAACATAAAGGGGGTTTCGAAGATTCGAATTCATAGGAAGTGCATTCATCTATTTGAACCCGAGATAAAGGAATTTGTAAATCAGATGTAAAAGGGGGCATAAATCTTTGTTGTGAGTTTGAACATGCTATATATATTCATACGCATATCTAACTTTTTTGCAACCAAGGAGATTATATCTGGAACCATGCAGGAACTGAGGTAAGTTGCATATTTCTTAATATATACTCGTGTACAATGTATATTCAAATGTACCCCCTCCATTCAAAAATAATCGTAGCTTTAGGATTTTCAAGAGTAAAGATTTGTGAAGTTTGACAAATCCTGAAAGTTCAATTCAAGAGAACCGAAAACGTTAATGCTTCTGCTCCCAAATATTGAACGAAGCGCCAAATAGGCCTCTGGTCACCCGAAACCGCGCGAGACTAATGTTTTGGTGGTAGGAAATTACTGTCCTGACTCCGTCCCATGTAGCCTATCGGCCCGATGTCCAAAGGTCTAAACTGGGGTAGGTTTGTAACTTCACCAAGACGCCAGTCTCAACCGCCTCCGAGAAGCATTCATACGCCGTGGGCGCCTACCCACACTACTAGGGAAAAGCCTATACATAGAATTTTACCAGTAGCGCTGTACAAAATCAAGCGCTGCTCCTACTTAGTAGCAGCGCATGTGAATAAACCGCGCTGCTGCTATGACTTTAGCAGTAGTGCGTACTAGCGAAAAGCGCTGCTGCTACGTTCGAACTGGGCGCACATGGCTAGCCCAACCTAGCAATAGCGCGTATAATGGCCCAGCGCTACTGCTAATCTCCTTAGCTGCAGCGCGCTTACGTGTAAAGCGCTGCTGCTAACGGAAATAAAATAAAATGAAAAAAGGGGGAAAAAGGAGAAAGGAATAGTAGTAGCGGGTTTCAGTAAACGCGCTATAGCTAACTTAGCTATAGCGCGTTTCCGGAAACGCGCTACCGTTACGTTTCACTTAAACAGCGGTTTCCCCCCATCCCGCCCCCCGGCCACCAATTCTTCCCCAAATCGTCCCTCGCCCTCGCCGCCGTCTCCTCACCGCCGCCGCCCGAGGCCGCCCGAGGCCTCACCGCCGCCGCCCGAGGCCGCCCTCAGCCTCACAGCCGCCGCCCAAGGCCGCCCTCCACGTCACCATCGGTGCCTTCCACCTCACCGCCGCCTGAGCCCACCCAGGACCGCCCTTGCCCGTGCCCGAGCCCGCCCTCTCCGCCCCTGCCTCCGTCACCGAGCACCTCCCCGCCACCGTCTCTCCCCTCTCTGTAAGTCCCCCACCCCTCCCCCTCACTCATCTCTCTTTGTATTTTAGAGAAAAAATTAGATGTTCATTAGATGTTTTTCAGTTAGGGCACTAGAGTTTTGCTATGTTAATTAGGTTAGTAGTGCTGCTAGTAGTATTGGTACAGTAGGTTAATTAGGTGATGTTAAATGAATAACCTAAATGAATGAAATTAGTAGTTAACTGAATTTTTTTCCTTTCATCATTATAGAGCACTAAAGTTAACTGAATTTTGTTCTATTAGTAGTTAAATGAATTTTCTTCTACACTTTGTTTTTGAAAAAGCTTGCGAAATTTGGACATGTGGTTGCTCGTGTATATTTGGACACTATTTGCAGGGAATGATGATTAGTGGCCTATGTTTTGCCGGAATGTTGATTCATTTCTTTTCCGGCAAATTTCAGGTTCTCGATTTGTCCACTTTTTAGCAAAGCTCATGCCGAAATTTTCCGTGAATTTCGGCATGACTTGTGCTACAAACTAGGACATATCGAGTGCCCGTGATTTGCCGCACCAGGAAGGAGTCAACATTCCTGCAAAACAATAGGCCTTTTTATGTCATTATTCATTTTATTAGGTCTAGAATTAATTGACTAGATTTAATCATAGGAAACATGGCTAGCAACGATGAAGGACAGGGTTCTGGTGATTGCGACGATGCCTACCGGGCGGCAGACGAATTTTTTAGCCTTACCGATGATCAACCGATGTTATTGCTAGGCCCACCGGTGGCATCGGGGATTGAGACCGACACGCAGACCGGTGCTGAGACTGAGACCGGTGCTCAGACTCAGACCGGCATCGAGACCGGCGCTGAGATTGAGACCGGCACTGCCTCGGGGAGCGGAGCCGGTGTAGAACCGAAAGCAAAGAGGCAACGGGTTCCTAACAAACTCAGGACTACTAGAGTGGTGGTCACGGAGGTGGACGACGGCAATTTTGAGCCAACGGCGCCCGAGGAAGCGCGTCGATGCTACGGCAATCAAATAGGCTGCATCGTACGGACAACTGCCACCATCAACGATGAGAAACTACAGAAGATAGAAAATATGAGGAGCTCCCTCCTAAAGAAGTTTCACCAGATATTCTTGTTCCCGGGCCGGAATGAGAAGGATTATAAAGATCCAGATGAGGACCCGGCAATGAAGAAGATAAATAAACACACCATGACCAAGTTTAGCGACGCGTTGGCCGCCTGGAAAAATCGAGTGAAAGCAAGGATCATCGACAAGAAGGAACCCTACTCCAAGATTGTAAAGGATAATCCGACAATCATGGAAGAGCAGTTTCAAATATTCAAGGAGGCTTGCGAGGCCGAAGATGCCAAAAAAAAGTCTAAGTACATGAAGGGGCTTCAAGAGAGGAACATTGGGAGCCACCACCTCGGAAGCCGTGGTTACGGCGGAAAGAGGTCCAAATGGGCCAAGGAGGACGCGGAAGCCGCGAGTCTGGGCCTCCCAGACCCCTTGGCGGAGTTCACCGTCCCGTAGGAGCGTGACGTCCTCAGGGCCCGGCACCGTTGGGACCCAGTGAAAAAGGTTTACGAGACAACACCGGTCATTATGGAGTTCATGAGACTGCTGGTAATTTTAGTTTCTGATCAATTCGACTGCACACATTAGTCATATTTGTAAACGATCGTTGTGCCTTTTGCAGAGAGAGCAGCACAGGATTGCGGCCGAAAGCGACTTGCCGTCTGAGGCATTGGCGAGGCCCAAGTGGGACACTCCATTCAACCGGGCGTTGAACATATTGAAACAACAACCGATGGATACTCGACCGTCGTATGGATGCGTGCACGGTGTCGGAGACGGCGCCACGTGGAAGAAGTACTACCGTGAGACCACGGAGGAGAGAAAGGAAAGACGGAGGTTAAATGAAGAAAACATCGACAAGAGGGTTGAGATTGCGGTTCAGAAGAAATCAACTGAGACAGTCGCAACAGCGGTAGCTGCCGCAAAACAGGTGGCTTTAGATATTTCTACTACCTTGGTTCGGGCCGTTTTCAATTGGACTAGGCAAAATCCAAAAAAAGATGCAGCGGACTTTCCCCTTGCTGACTTCTTGGCGGGAAGCAGCTCGACTAGCGTTGCACCAGCACCTGCAGCTGCACCTGCTCCCGCACCGGCTCCCGCACCGGACGTGCTAGGCGGTGCTTCGTCTTTGGCTGAGCTCGACGCCCTCACGGTATCTGTCACACTGGCCCCCTTCAATATAAATGTATAATCTCCCGTTTTCGTTGCCTTTCGGATGTCTCACGTCGCAGACTTTTCTTTGCAGGCCGACGAAACCCCGTGCACCATATTGTACACCATCGGCGACCAGAAGGTGGACGTGGGGAAGGCGACGATAATGGAGCCGAAGGAACCATTGTTCCACAGCCGGCCGATCCCCCTGAACGTCTTCAAGGTTTCTGTGGCCAGTGTCAAACCGGGCCACGAGAATTTGCCTCCTCCAGTACTACTGGGGGATGACGACGAGACACCGGGGTGGCTTGGTGATTGTTGCAATGCTGGGTGGGTCCTGTTGTGGCCAAAGAGTCTGCTTCGTTTGGAGGCGGCCGAGAGCACACCCACGAGCATGCAGCCTCAGCAAGGTATGAACATCAACACCCCACCTACCCAATTATCGTCGGGTGTCGGGTTGGGTGATAGCGGACGGGGTAAGGAGGAGGCTCCATTAGTCACTGATGACGTCGCCATGGATGAGGATGAGGACGACGATGGCGCTGCTGAACAGTATGTCTATACTGGCACCTCCTCAGGGTTTGAGCGTCATGAGTCGGTGCCTGAATTGCCGTCTCAACATATTATGGACGACCTTCCAGTAGTAAAGAAGTTTAGGAAGAGAGCGAGGAAAGGCAAAAAAAAGCTGTTTCTATGATCCAGCCGCCTCAGCATCCTCGGCTTCAGGACCGTATACATATCCCTGGTGTGGATAAATGGCATATCCCCGGTCAACCAATCCTACCTGCAACAGCGCTACGGGCCAGATTCGGCGATCTAAAGAGACTTCATGACGATGTGCTACGGGTAGAGAAAGACCTCATCGCCTCGAAAGATCCAGGATACCCACTCTACGTGGTTAACGTTCCGCGGCAAATGTCGTACGTCGACAGCTTCCCCGCGGATAAGTTCTTCCTCCGATTCGATTACATATTCGACATGTTTCACGTGAAGAAGCTGGATTTTACGTTTGTCCACCTTTATGCCTTGCACATGAACTACATCATCGGGGTTGAGCAGATATCTCATATCTGTGTCGCTGACCCGTACTACATGCACGAGGGCTTCTTGGGAGTCTGCGCAAATCACCGTGAATACGCGAGGGATTACATCGTTAGTTTCATGCTCACCAATAAGGACAAGGGGGCAATTCTCGTGCCTTATCATCCTGTGTAAGTCATCCACTCTGCTATCCTTCCTTCGATTTCAATCATTCATTTGCACGGTGGAGGCTAATTAATTTGAGGACTTATTTTGCGCAGCGGCGGGCGCGCCGTCCTCATCATCCTCTACCCCCGATTCTCCCACGCTCTTTACTTGGACTCATCAAAGAACATTCACAAAAACGATTACACCCACATCGAGGATGTTCTCGACAGTGCTATGTTTTACTACCAAGCAAGGGGTGGAGAGGTCAGGGACAAGAAGAGAAGGGGCGGCAGGGTCGCCTTCGGCCATAAGACCGACTTCTGCTGCATCCAGCAACCGAACGATTCTCTTAATGATGGATTCTATGTCCTACACCACATGCTGGAGTACAGACGGGATCACCAGAACCTTCGCATGTCACCTAGATCCGGCGATGCCCATATTCTACAATGGGCAAAGGACATAGGAGATATCAAGGATCATCGACTTCGAGCTGAGTTCTATAACATCCAGCGCGAACTTGCCCAAATCATCATGAAGGAGGTCGTCAGAAAAACAGGGATGTTCTACGGAGAAGGACAAATGTCGCGGGAAGATGTCCGAACATGGATAACCTCTCAGCGTCTCGACCTGAAGCCTTTCACTAGGCTCGGGGACTATCTCCCTGACTTGGATGGATGGAATGACATGTTGGAGTGATTGTCGATATATGACAATGTGTCCGTTTAGTCCATACTTTCTGTATGACAAAACTTTGAGTTATGCACGGTGAAACTTTATTTGTGATGTAATTAAACCGTCCTCCTCCTCGACTAGCGAAAATCACTCTAGTTAGGGCATTTTGGGGTACGATGAACTTTGTTATTTATGCTTATGATATGTTGTTTTTATTTTTGCCAAGTCTGTCTCTTTCTGTTGCTCAACTACATATGTTGCATATCATCGACTCATGTGATGATGCAGGTGCATAGATCATAGATGGCGAAGAAGTGCTATGCCAGGAGTATATATATACGACAAGTGGACGGAGTGTCAGGCCCTTCCGGTTTCCGAGCGACAGGCAGTAGTTAGTTTAGAGGTTCACGCTAATGCGAAAGAGGGATACGAACTCATGTTCTCAAAGTGATAGCTCTTCTCGCGTATATCATTGTTTAGATGGATGACGATGTATTTGCATATCATTCGAGACTTGTATCGCTATTTTCGAGATGATGACGAGAGACCACTTTGTGTTGGATGATGATTATGATGATGACATGATTTGATGAGACTAATTGTATGTATATGGTATGATTACATTTGTATGTGTATGATATGCTAAAGATTATTGTATAAAGCCTATTCAAATACAAAACAAATATGCAGGAAAAAAATTAATAAATAAACTAGTAGTAGCGTGGGGGGAAATTTAGCAGTAGCGCCGCATTGTCAGTAGCGCGTCCCAGCAAATAGCGCTGCAGATAATATGAGTAGCACCCTTTCCCAAAGAGCGCTGCAGCTATTCATGTATAGCAGTAGCGTGGGACAACCGGCGCTACTGCTATACGTTAGCTGTAGCGCCTTATTAGTAGCGCCGGTGCCCGCGCTACTGAGAGGCCCAAAACCCTCGCTGTTGGTAGGCTTTTCGCTAGTAGTGCCATGCGCTCGGCCGAAATCTATCCCGCCCACATTTGGGACACCTGACATGACTGTCCTACCCCCAACCCGCAATATGTCCGAAATTTTAGATGGGGGCAAAGTTTGTAACTTTCCCCCAATTTCAAACAAGCACGTCTCAAACTGAAACATTGTTCCCCCTTAGTTCCCTGCCTCCCTCCGTTTCCCCATTCATACTCCGTGGGCGCGAAAACGCCCTCTCCACCAGCTGCGAAACCCCATCCTCCTCTATCCTCCACCCCATAGCGGCCAATCCACCGCCGCCCTCCTCCAACACACCGGAGCCGGTACCCCGACGCCGTCGTCCAACGCAACCGCAACCGCAACACCCTCAAGGACTTAGCAGCTGAAGCCGAGGCAGAGCTGCCTCCATGACGCCGACGCCGATGTGCGCCATACTAGAACCACTCAGACCACGCCGTCCTGTGCCTCACTACTGCGGCTCCATTGTCACAACCGTCCACCGCACCGAAGCTGTTCCCGCTACGCCGTCGTTCGCCGCTTCAGATCTGCTTCCCCACCGCCGACAGACGGCCACCGCACCACACTCAACAACTTGGCCATGCGTTCGTCCAAGGCTGCACCCTCCTCCACAAATTCTGGTTTCCGGCGAACAACAAGAAGATCGTCGGAAAAACAGAAGGAGGACACAGCACTGCCAGAAGAAAGAGGTACTCCTCTTCCCTTATTCGTGCAAATCTTACGTCTCAGCTCACACCGTATTCATCCCACGAAAGAAACTAGTTGAGCGCTTCTTACTTCATCTTCTTCGTGATACTAAATGCACAAGGTTTCCTTTGCTAGAGGTCCGTAGCCTGCCTGGATTTCAATTCAGGGTTAGTCGAACCGCAATTAAAAGAAGCAGCACCCGCTTAGGCGCACGGAGCACCTAGTCCGCCTGTTCCCCGGGGAAGCGGCACATCGGTGTCTATCATAGGGGTGTGGGGCGCAAGAGCTGCTTGCGCCCGATCTGGAGGTCGGCGGGGCTTGAATGGATGGCCGGGGGGCGGTGCCAAGCACGGCGGTGCGGTGAGGTCGAGGGGAGGGTGTAGGCAGGGGAGGAATACTGGGCCGGTGGTCGCTGGCGTTTCGAGGAAGATCGTCAACCCTGACTGGCTGGAGGTAGATGAAGGTGATCTGCCCGTTCTTTGTACATCAGACGGTGCAGAAAAAATGGACTGACCTATTTGCTTTCCGTCGACTGTTATTTTCATAGAATCCTGTAGTAATTTAGTGTGCCATGCATGTTGTAGAGCTATCGTATGTCTCCCGTCATTTATTTCTCACTGACCTGCTATCTGCTATACCTTTACACTGTACTAATTGTGCACACACTTCACCCACACTCACACTATTATTTTTTTATGCATGGGTATTTCAGACTCTGACGCAGTGTTGATGAATGCAGAAAAGAAAAGACAGAAGTCGCTCCAGTGTAATTCGAAGATAAGCACTAAGCGTTTCAGCGCTCTAATGGGTGCAGTGTCAGCAGTTGGAGACAGTAAACGTAGCTCTGCAGTTGATGATCTCAATTGCCACACACAACCATCCCAGGTGCTTGCTTTAACTTCGCGCTGTCAAATGTGGTTGTACGTTGCATATGGTGTCTAGCTTGTATTGCTTCCAATTTGGTTAAATTGCATCTGCTTACTTTACACATTATCCCTTTGATAATGACATGCCTTCCTGTTTTTGATACATACTACATATGTCTATTAACCATGTAAGTACATCAAACTAATGCTCTTTTGTATCCCTCGTCAATCACTTATGATGAGATAGTCACCCGACTGGGTTACTGTGAGACGCCCTACTCGTTTAAAGAGTGCAGTTTCATCCTCCCCGCATGATTCTCAAGAAACGGCAAGGCTAAATGAAGATAGTCAACGTAGCTCTCTAGTTGATCACCGCAATTCCCCCACACCACCATCGCAGGTGCTTGCTCTTACTTGGCAGTGTGATATGTGGTTGCATGTTGCATATGGTGTCTACCTTGTAATGCTTCTAATTAGGGTAAATTGCATCTGCTTAGTTAACACATTATACCTGTGAATATGACATGCCTTCCTGTTTTTGGTACACACTACGTCTTTCTATTAACCATGTTCTTACATCAAACTACTTTTCTTGTGTATCCCTCATCAATGCTCCTAATTTGTTAAATTGCATCTCCTTAGCTTACACATTATACATGTGAATATGACACGCCTTCCTGTTTTTGGTACATACTACATCTGCCTATCACACCATGTTCTTACATCAAACTACTGTTCTTCTGTATCCTGCGTCTATCGCTTATGATGAGACAGTCACGCGCGTGGGTTAATATGAGACGCAATACTCTTATAAAGAATGCAATTTCATCCTCTCCACATGATTCTCAAGAAACAGCAAGCCTAAATGAAGATATTGAACGTAGCTCTGTACCTGAAGACCGCACTTCCCCTACACCACCATCACAGGTGCTTGATCTAACTTCGCAGTGTGATGTGGTTGCATGTTGCATACGGTGTCTAGCTTGTCATGCTTCTAATTAGGGTAAATTGCATCTGCTTAGTTTACACACTATACCTGTGAATATGACACGCCTTCCTATTTTTGGTAGACACTATATCTATGTGTTAACCTTGTTCTTACATGAAACTACCTCTCTTCTGTATCCTGCATCAATCACTTACGATGAGTCACCTTTATTCGTTGCATATTGCATATTATTTCTAGCCTGTTGCCATGTATTGCTTCTAATTTGGTCAAATACATTTGTTAGGGCACCCTTTTAATTTGGCAGAGTGATATTGGTTTCATCTTTCATATGGTTTCTAGCTTGCATCAATTCTAACAAGTTCAAGCACCTTGTGCTTAGTTTACACTTTATACATCATACATGTCAATATGTCACGTCGTCCTGTTTTTCATACATATTCCATCCTCCTATCATGCGGCTGCCTTACATGAAAGTAGTGTTCGTCAGTACCATGCATCAATGAGTTCTGAAGAGCAAATTTTATTCCTTTTTCTTGTGGGTTTGACTTGACAAGGCAAAATCAAGAAAGAGGAAGGGAAAGAGTAATGAAGGCGATGATGGTGGTCCTCTGCAGCAACGTAAACGGAGCATCTGTACCGATTCTCCTTGTACTGATAGTGCATTACAAGGTCCAAGTGTCCGCTCCCCTACTCCACCATCCAAGGTGCTTGCTCTAACTTGGCAGTGTGATATCTGGTTGCATGTTGCATATGGTGTCTAGATCGTATTGCTCCTAATTAGTGTAAACTACATCTGCTTAGCTTACACATGATACATGTGAATATGACACGCTTTCCTGTTTTTGGTACATACTATATCTGTCTATCACACCATGTTCTTACATGAAACTACTCTTCTTGTGTATCCTGCATCGGTCACTTATGATGGGACACCTTTAAGTTGGCAGTGTGATATTGGTTTGCGTCTTGAATATGATTTCTAGCATGTATTGCTTCTAGTTTGATGAACGCCACCTATGACGAGACAGTTTTAACTTGGCAGAGTGATATTGATTGCACCTTCCATATGGTGTCTTGAAGTGTTTCTAATTTGTTGAAGTGCCTTCTGCTTAGTTACCACATCATAGGTGTGAATATGTCAAGCCGTCCAGTTTTTCGTACATATTCCATCCTCGTATCATGACTTTGCCTTTCATCAGAGTAGTGTTCGTCAGTATCATGCATGAATGAGTTCTGAAGAGCGAATGATATTCCTTTTTCTTGTCGGTATGACCTCACAATGCAAAATCAATAAATCTGAAGGAAATTGGCAAGGAATTGGATGATGGTGGTCCTTCCGAGCAACTGAAACGGAGGTTCTCTACAAATTCTACTCCGCCATCCTCCCAACAAGATTCGCAAGACAACGCAAGGCTAGACAGTCAATGTAGCTGTGTAGATGATGAGCACATCTCCCCTACTCCACCATCACAAGTGCTTGCTCTAACTTGGCACTATTATATGTGGTTGCATGTTGCGTATGATGTCTAGCTTGTATTGCTTCTAACTTTGTTGAATTGCATCTGCTTACTTTACACATAATGCCTGTGAATATGACATGTGTTCCTGTTTCTACATCAGACTACTATTCTTGCATATCCCGCATCAGTCACTTATGATAAGGCACCTTTAAGTCGCCACTGTGATATTGGTTGTGTCTTGCATATGATTTCTAGCATGTACTGCTTCTAATTTGTTGAAACGCCATATAGTTTGAACTTGGCAGAGTAATATTGGTTGCATCTTTCATATGGTGTCTAGCTTGCAGTGCTTCTAATTTGTTGAAATGTCTTATGCTTAGTTACCACATCATAGGTGTGAATATGTCACACCATCCTGTTTTTCATACATATTCCATCCTCGCATCATGTGTTTGCCTTTCATCCGAGTAGTGTTCGTCAGTATCATGCATGAATGAGTTCTGAAGAGCGAATTTTATTCCTTTTTCTTATCGGTTTGACTTCACAATGCAAAATCATTACAGCTGAAGGAAATTAGTCCGGCAGTGGATGATGGTGGTCCTTCGGAGCAACTCAAACAGGGGGTCTCTACAGATTCTACTCCGCCATCCTCCCAACAAGATTCGCAAGACAACACAAGGCTGGATAGTCAACGTAGCTGTGTAGATGATGAGCACATCTCCCCTACTCCACCATCACAGGTGCTTGCTCTAACTTCACACTTTTATATGTGGTTGCAGTTGCATGTTGCGTATGATGTCTAGCTTGTATTGCTTCTAACTTGAATTCCATCTGCTTACTTTACACATAATGCCTGTGAATATGACACGTGTTCCTATCTGTAGAACATACGTGTACATGATGAGCACATCTCCCCTACTCCACCTTCACAGGTGCTTGCTCTTACTTGGAACTGTTATACGTGGTTGCATTTTCCGTATGATGTCTAGTTTGTATTGCTTCTGATTATGTTGAATTGCATCCGCATAGCTTACAACTTATACCTGCAACGATCACTTACCCATAAGACACATTTAACTTGGGACTGTGATGTAGGTTGCATCTTCCATTGTCTTCTAGCTTGTACTGCTTCTAAATCTTGAAATGGCACTTATGACGAGACACTTTTTACCTGATAGAGTGATATTGGTTGCATGTTCATATGGTGCCTAGCTTTCATTTCTTCTAATTTTGTTGAAATGCCTTCCGCTTACTTTTTTCATATATATTCCATCCTCCTATAGTACGTGTGAATATAAAACGCTGTCTTTTTTTGTATATATTCCATCCTCCTATCCTGCGCTTGCCTTACATCAAAGTAGTGTTCGTCTGTATCATGCATCAACCAGTTATGCAGAGCTAATTTTATTCATCTTCTTGTGGTTTTGACTTCATAAGGCAATATCAGAAAATAGGAAAGAAAAGAGTAAGTTAGGGGATGTTGGTGGTCCTCCGCACCGACGCAAACAGAGACTCTCTAGATTTGCCACTGCTACTGCTAATGAAGTTGAAGTCCCAACTCTACATGATGAGTTCATCTCCCGTACTCCACCGTCGCAGGCGCTTGCTCTAAGTTGACAGTGTGATAATTGGTTTCATGTTGCATATGTTGTCTAACCTGTATTTCTTCTATTTTGATTAAATTGCACCTACTGAGTTTATACATTATACATGTGCATATGACATGGCTTTCTGTGTCTAGAATACACTACATCTATCTATCATACCATGTTCTTACATCAAAGTACTGCTGTTGTGTATCCCGCATCAGTCACTTATGATTGGACGCTTTTAACATGGCAGTTTGATAGTGGTTGCATCTTGCATTGATTTCTACATTGTACTGCTTCTAATTTTTCAAATTGCCACTTATGACAAGACACTTTTAACTTGGCAGAGTAATATTGGTTGCGTCTTTCATATGGTGTCTACCTTGCATTACTTCTATTTTCTTGAAAAGCCTTCTGCTTAGTTTGCACATCGTAGCGGTGAATATGTCATGCCGTCCTATTTTTCTTACATATTCCATCCTCATACGGTTGTCTTACATCAAAGTATTGCTTGTTTGTATCATGCATCAATGAGTTCTGAAGAGTGATTTTATTCTTTTGTGTTGTGGGTACAGCTTGACATGGCAAAGTCAAAAAAGAGCAAGGAAAATAATGTAGTAGGGAGTGCTCTTACTCGTCGGGTGAAACGGAAAAGGTTCTGCCGTCGAGATTCTGCTGGTACTTATAGTGCAGTAGAAGGTCCAAGTCCACCGGCTAAATCTACAAACACAGTATCACCTGCTCCACCAGCTGCAGCATCCGCTTCAACTGTACCAGCATCTCAACCAGTTACTCATTCGTTTGCTCCGGAACTGGCCAGTTCCCAAGCTTCCTTCACACCTAACACTACTTCCGAAGCACTGTTGACACAACAGTACTTGGCAAGATCAGATGAACCTCATGAGCATCAACACCAAGACGGTACCTGACCGAGTCAAGTTGCGGTTGCATGCTCCTTTATATGTACTCTCACAGTTTGATGTACACTAACACTTTCCATATTCGTTGTTGAACTAGCACCACGGTGCAAGCGGAAACAGACATCAGGGATAATGCTTGACAGATTAACAAAATCTAAATGAGGAAGAATGGAGATCCATTTTGAGGTAGGTTTAAAAAGGCCACGTGATGCTACAGAGTCAGCCAAGTTAGTATCAGAGGCAGCCGTTGCCGTTATGTGTCATGCACGTATCCTCCCAACGTGGATTCAGTACAGGAATGGGAAAGACAATACCCAGTTTAACACCTTCCTTGACCATTTATTTGTAAGTAATGTTATTCATCGCAATTAGTAATATTCTCTTGCTCTGTCCCATACTTTCTAGCTTCCTCCTAATAAGACTCACATTCTTTTTTCAACAGATGAGGTTCAAGTTGGATCCGAAAGATGAAGCATGCACTCATGTTTTCCAGTCTGCTCTACGACAGTACCGGTACCACCTTAGAAAATCTCACTTTGAAGGAAAGGCTAACAATGAAATCGCCCAAACATCTCCAGCGGAATATATTAAAGATCAAGACTGGACAGCCCTCGTTAAACAATGGTCTGATCCAAAGTATCAGGTAGGCTATATGTATTTGATCAGACCACATATTGAACTTGTATTTATGTATGTGCCTTACAAGTGTATCTTATTCTAGGCTAATTGTTTGAAGAACAAAACCAACCGTTCTAAAGTGAAATTCCAACAGACAACAGGATCTCGTAGATATATTGCACTTGTTCCAAATACAGAGGAAAGCCCGTACGGACCAAAAAGAACATGAACCGAATGCAGGGAAAATCTTCAAGGATTGCCACACCAGCAAGATGAAGGGCATGAGCACACCAGTTCAAGCCGCTGTTGTAAGTCCTTACTCCTCCTGCTTTGAACTGATTGGTATTGTGATGTGTTCATTTAACTACTTGGTTTGCAGCCAATGTTAGTTACTCTGTTCACTTTTATTCATAGTTGTCTTAATGTATCATTTCACCTTACATGGTTTAAAAGAGATGAAGGATATTCTTTTGGTCTTGATTTGTAATCTAGTTGTTACGTTCACGTGCGCACACAATGATAAAATAGCATGTTTGTTTTATATCTGTTTGCCCATGATATGAATGATGTCGTACTATGTTCATCCTAATTTAAACCATGTCTCTTTATCCTTAGATGTCAACGAATGTGAGGAAATAGACAATACGGTAGGCATGCTACATGGACATATGTTCCGAAAGTGATTTTTATTATGTTGTTGGCACTACAATACATGCTAATGCATTACAGTAGTTCACCAAAATAAGTTATGTATAAACGTTTAACCTACTTTGTTTGTTTTTGTCTCATTAGTAACTTATTTGGTACACTAATCTACAAGTTCAAACTTTTAGGAAGCTATGGAACAAATGATTGAACAGCCACAACCACCTGAAGGTGACGAGGCTACTACATGCACAATGTCACCTCTTGCTGCAGAGTGTCAGTATCTCTCCACTAACAGTGCAAAAAACACATTCCTGCGTAATTCTGGGTTGGTTGTCAAGGTAACCTCGTCCAAATCGCCTACTGAACAAAATCTTCATGCTAGACAGAGTGATATATCTGTGCTCCAGACACAAGTCCAATCCCTAATGGACGTTGTTTCGGACACAAGAATAGTGGTTGAGAAATGTCGTCACGATATGAATGGTTTTGAAACCAGACTATCAGACATTCGCTTCGTTGTTCAAGAGCAGTGGCGAAAAAAGGTGGAGATCGTGCTGCTCCATCAGATTCTACAGCCTGAAACGTTAGCACTTAGGTCAAATGATCTGTGCTTCTATACATCTGATGGTGCTTTTATCTGGAAGGACTGTAAACTTTATGCCAACAGGCCTTTTGTTGTATGGTTGGAATTTATTTTGTTGTGATACAACATTTATGATGCTGCCTCAGGCTGCAGTAATTACAACGTTATTTTTGTATAGTGCAGGTTTATCTTAGTAATGTATTCGGCCGAAAGCTTCGTAGGAGCCCAACATGCCAACATTTGTCGGGCCCATTCCAATTGGGCTAAAAAAGATTACGGGCCGAAATTGGCATGTAGCCCACTAAAAATATCTGGGCCTAAATCAGCATAAGCTTTCATATTTTTCTGGTAGGCCTGTGCCCATAGTGGGCCTTTAATAGGCCTAAACATAATTTGGGCCCTCAGTAAAAAATAGGCCGTTTACAGGTGTAAATATCTTGAGCCCATAAAAAACATGGGCCTTTAATAGACCGAAAGTGAGATTGGGCCCTGATTGTGCCAAATAACCCACTGGACTTAGCAGGCCGAAATGGTGGCCCATTTATGATTCGGATCTTTGACAGGCCGAAATTCGGACGGGCCGTAAATGCGCCGACCTAATACACGGGCCTTTAATAGGCCGGAACTTCGGTCGGGCTAGATTATCGTCATTTTTATATGGGCTGTTAATGGGCCCGATATGACGTTTGGCCACATATAGCTCATGGTTTACGTCCGACGTTAACAGGCCGAAAATGACAACAGGCCGAAAGTGGCCCAAAGCTATAGTGGGCCTCTAACAGGCCAAATGTCAGACATGCCCGAATATGACCCAAATCCTCCATGGTCGTTTATGGGCCGAAAGTTTTGATGGCCTGTAAATGGGCTCAAATGAAGCCGGACCTTTAACAGGTCGGAAATACATCGGGCCGTAATTCGGCCCAATTACTTAGAGGACTGTTAATGGGCCAGAAGTGACCATGGGCCGCATTGACGACAAGTTTAGGACAGGCCGTTGATGGGCCGATTTGACAAACAATTTGGGCCTTTAGCTGCGCCGGCCCATTATGGTCTGCAGAATCTTGTGGGCCTTTAGCTGGGCCGGCCCATTGTGGTCCGTAAAATCTTGTGGGCCTTTAGCTGGGCCGACCCATTATGGTCTGGAAAATCGTGTGGGCCTTTAGCTGGGCTGGCCCATTATGGTCCGCTAAATCTTATGGGCCTTCAGTTGGGCCGGCCCATTTAAACTTTGTGGGCCACTTTTGGGCCGGTCCAGGTGTCAACATATCATAGGACCATCTCGACCGTTGGATGAGTGACACATGTGCCAACGTGGAGCTGACGCGTGGATCCGTCAGCCAATGAGAATTTTACACGTGGAAAATCGGCATTGGTCGTGGCTATTAATGGGTTATCGGATCCAAAATCTGACCTGATAGCTTAACGGCATTCCGTTATGGTGGATGCCATGTGTCGGTCACCCTTCACGAAAGCACTTCTGTGACGCGCGATTTATCGTCATGGAAGTGGACACTTCCGTGATGATAATTTTGGCAATGTCATGGAACACTTCTACGACAGCACAGGTATGACTATCTTGATTCTGTCATAAATTTGCCATGGATGTACATGCATGACAGAAAACGCGACCTACTGTGACAAACACATATCATCACGGAAGTGTATTTTTTTGTAGTGAGGCACGCTTCCCACCCTCCTGGGCCCCACGGAGCTCCACCGACCTTCTTCTTTCGCCTATACATACTCTTATACCCTGAAAACATCCAGGGGAGCCACGAAACCACTTTTCCACCGCCGCAACCTTCTGTACCTGTGAGATCCCATCCGGGGACCTTTTCCGATGATTTGCCAGAGGGGGATTCGACCACGGAGGGCTTCTACATCAACACCATAGCCTCTCCGATGATGTGTGAGTAGTTTACCACAGACCTTCGGGTCCATAGTTATTAGCTAGATGGCTTCGTCTCTCTCTTTGGTTCTCAATACAAAGTTCTCCTCGATGTTCTTGGAGATCTATTCGATGTAATACTTTTTGCGGTGTGTTTGCCGAGATCCGATGAATTGTGGGTTTATGATCAAGTTTATCTATGAACAATATTTGATTATTCTCTGAATTCTTATATGAATGATTTGATATCTTTGCAAGCCTCTTCGAATTATCAGTTTGGTTTGGCCTACTAGATTGATCTTTCTTGCAATGGGATAAGTGCTTAGCTTTGGGGTTCAATCTTGCGGTGTCCTTTCCCAGTGGCAGTAGGGGCAGCAAGGCACGTATTGTATTTTTGCCATCAAGGATAAAAAGATGGGGTTTATATCATATTGCTTGAGTTTATCCCTCTACATCATGTCATCTTGCCTAATGCGTTACTCTGTTCTTATGAACTTAATACTCTAGATTCATGCTAGATAGCGGTCGATGTGTGGAGTAATAGTAGTAGATGCAGAATCGTTTTGGTCTACTTGACACGGACGTGATGCCTATGTTCATGATCATGCCTAGATATTTTCATAACTATGCGCTTTTCTATCAATTGCTCGGCAGTACTTTGTTCACCCACCTTAATATATGCTATCTTGAGAGAAGCCACTAGTGAAACCTATGGCCCCCGGGTCTATTTTACATCATACTAGTTTCCCGTCAACTTGCCAATTTCTGTTGCCGTTTATTTTGCAATCTTTACTTTCCGATCTATACAACAAAAATACCAAAAATATTTATCTTATTATCTTTATCAGATCTCACTTTTGCAAGTGGTCGTGAAGGGATTGACAACCCCTTTATGTGTTGGATTGATACATGTACTAGGCGACTTTATGCGTTGTTGCAAGGTTCTTAATTGTTTGTGCATGTACTAGGCGACTTGCGTGTAGTCTCCTTCTGGATTGATACCTTGGTTCTCAAAAACCGAGGGAAATACTTACGCTACTTTGCTGCATCACCCTTTCCTCTTCAAGGGAAAACCAACGCATGCTCAGGAGGTAGCAAGAAGGATTTTTGGCGCAGTTGCCGGGGAGATCTACGTCAAGTCAAGACATACCAAGTATGCATCACAAACTCCTATCCCTCGCATTACATTATTTGCCATTCGCCTCTCATTTTCCTCTCCCCCACTTCACCTTTGCAATTTTATTTACCCTTTTCCGTCCGTCACTTTTCGCTTGCCTCTTGTTTGCTTGTGTGTTGGATTGATTGTTTCTCACGATGGGTCAAGATAATACTAAATTATGTGACTTTTCCAGTACCAACAATAATGATTTTATTAGCACTCCGATTGCTCCTAGTACTGATGCTGAATCTTGTGAAATCGATACCGCTCTATTGAATCTTGTTATGAAAGATCAATTTTCTGCCCTTCCTAGTAAAGATGCCGCTACCCATCTAAACAGCTTCGTTGATTTGTGTGATATGCAAAGGAAGAAAGATGTGGAAAATGATATTGTTAAGTTGAAGCTATTTTCGTTTTCGCTTAGGGATCGTGCTAAAACTTGGTTCTCTTATTTGCCTAAAAATAGTATTGATTCATGGAATAAGTGCAAAGATGCTTTTATCTCTAAGTATTTTCCTCCCGCTAAGATCATCTCTCTTAGAAATGATATTATGAATTTTAGGAAACTTGAGCATGAGCATTGTCAGGGATATACCCCGTGGTATGATCCGGCCGGAGTTATAACCCGGCTGGGACTTGGTAAACCGGCAGGTGTTACGGCAGGTGGTAAACCGGTAGGTGTTAAGGCAGGTGGTAAACCGGTTGGTGTTAAGTCAGACGGTAAACCGACAGGTTGTTAAACCGGCTGACAGTTAAGACAGACAGATAAAACAGACAGTTAACCCAGATGGTAAACCGGCAGGTTGTTAAACCGGCTGACAGTTAAGACAGGAATTAAGTCAGATGATAACTCAGCAGACAATCATAAACCGGCAGACCATCTTAAACCGGCACCAGTTATAACCCGGCACACAGTGATAACTGGGTTGTCAGGAGTTATGAAGCCCGAGACGTTATGAAGCCCAAGATGTTAAGAAGCCCATAAAGAGAAGTCATAATAGTTAAGTCTTAAGTCCGAGTTGGACTCTACATGTAACCCGCCCCTTCAACTTATATAAGGAGGGGCAGGGTGTCACATCCCTAGTTCTGGTATGACCTAGACCAGCTAGTCAGTTGTGCATCATGTTAAATTCCATTAAATTTGAAATGGGGATTTGTGAAACCCTCAGAAATCATTTCTGGAAATGACCCAGATAAAAATTGTTTCAATTTGGCCCAAGAAAATGTTCCTGATTTTCTCTAAAAATATTGGCCAGAGGTAAAATCCCAACCAATATTTTTGGGAGCTCAGAAGTATTTATTTTTGGCCATTTGAGTTAATCCGGTAAATATTTGCATATGATATATATATGTGATATATATTATATATGTCCAATAATTCTGATTTTTACTGTGGGGCTTTGGAATAATCTACTTAAGTTCCTACATTAATTTTCAGAAGAAAATAAATTGATTCAGTATTTTACTAAATTAGAAACAAATGTCAGAAATAGAATAGAAAAACAAAAAAGGAAAAACCTTACCTGGGCTAACCTGCGGCCTGGCACTGTGCCGGCCCAGCTGTGCTGGCCCAGCCCAACTGGCCACCGCACCGTCTCCCACCTCACGCCAGTAGGCGAGGCGCGTGCCCGGCGCGCGCGTGCGCTCCGCGCGCCACGCGAGCTGCCTGCTTGTCCTCCCCCTCGTCGCCTGGATGCCCGCGCAACGCCACGCACCGCCCCGCACCTCTCTCTCTCTCTCTCTCTCTCTCTCTCCCGTGGCCTCCCCTCCTCTCCCTCGCTCTCTCTCCCGCAACGCCCAAACGCACCGGAAAGCGCCGCCTCATGCCGACGCGGCCACAGCCTCCCTCTCGCCTCTCCGTCGTGCCACGAGCTTCGCGCCATCGCCCTCGTCCTCTCCGTCAAGTCAGGCATCTTCGAACGCACCGTATCGTCGTCACCGCCGTCGTCTTCATCCTCAGCCACCCGAGATCGCCGGCGACGTTCCGGCTGCCCCAAGCCTTCCCCTAGCTCGCCGACCCCGCCGTTGGATTCGTCATGAGCTCCCACCTCGAATCCCCCTCTCCCCCTTCTCTTTTGCACGCTGCAGCCGCGATTCCGGTCGAGGCCGAACTCCGGCCGCCGCCCCGAGCTTCGCTCTGGCGAGCTCCGGCCGTCCCCGCCTCTCCCACTTGCTCCAGATGACGCGGACGAGTGCTGGCTCCTCGCCAGTGGTCTCCGCCGTCCAAATGGTCGCCGGAGGGCGAAATCCGAGGCCCTCCGCCGCGTCTGGCTCGCCGGCGTCAAGCCGCCGGTGGGGTTTGACCCCTTTGACCTCGCGGGCCCGTCAGGTGGGCCCCATGGATCAGGTGATTAGCTTAAGGCTAATCACCATTTAACTAAACCTGATACTGACATGTGGGCCCGAGGCCACTAAATAAACTAGATTAGTTAGTTTAGACACTGACATATGGGTCCCACTGGTCAGGTTTGACCTGGACCGACCCGTTGACTCGCTGACGTCACGCTGACGTCAGGCTGACGCAGTTATTCATTTTCTGGATTTAAGATTAATCAGGAAATTCCAGAAAATGATATAAACTTCAAAAATTCATAGTAATTCAACCGTAGCTCAGATTGAAATAATTTATATATGAAAAATTATCAGAAAAATTCAATCTATCCATTTGTACCAGTTTCATGCATGAAAAATCAAGTTATACCTGCTGTATAGGTGAAACACTAAAATGGCATATATAAGAGCTTAATTTGGAGTTGCATTTGAACCCTTGGTTCAAATGGACTTCATTCAATTTGAATACTAGTTGCATTAGCTCAAACAGCATCACATCTTCATGCCATGTTCATGCATCATATTGTTGCATATGCTTGTGTATTGATTGTTGGCACCGTTCCTTCTCGATAGGTCCTGCTCCGGAAGTGTTCGAGAGTACCTATCAGTGAAGCAGTGCCCCCCTGTTGATCTACCAGGCAAGCAAACCCCCCTGTTCATTCCGATACGATCCCACTCTCTCGCTCTTGCTCTCTTTTATTGCATTAGGAAAACAACGATTCAACTGCTACTTTATGCTGCGGTAGTTGAACCCATTCCTCTGCATGACCTGTCATTTCCACAGTAAATAGTTGAAACCCACTAGCATGTGTAGGAGTTGCTTGAGCCATGTTGTGTTCTTGCCATGCCTTGCCTGCTATTGCTTAGATTTGTGTCAGGTTTGATTCATTGGGAATGGATTGGAGTGTTATGCTATGTTCTGGTGCTGAGAATTAAGCGTGTGAACACGAATTGGTAAAGGTAGCGGTGAGAGGCCATGTAGGAGTACATGGTGGGTTGTCTCATTGAGACCGTCCTTAAGAACTGAGTTCTATGTAAGTTGTCCAATGACTAGCTACTACCACACATTGGGCTCCGGGCGCTCCAAGCTCTCTCGACTTATTAATCAACTTGATCTCTGTCCAGGAGTCGCAACTAGTTTCTGGTGTTTGTAGGTAGTGCTATTTTTCTACCGAGTGGCACCCGACAGGGTGGGCTCGGGACAGACTAGGCACAGGTGGCACGGTGTACCAAGTGGCACCCGGATGGTGGGCTTGGGAACCCTGCTCACATCGTTTGGGGCCGTGAGCGACACCCCGGCCGGATCTCCTTGCGGATGGAATCCAAATAGGTGATAGACCTGGACTAGAGTCTTGCGTGGTTAGTTAGGTCGTGGCCGACATCCTCGCCAGGCTTCCGCTTGAAGGTTGCCGAGATACATGACGGGTATATGGTGATAAGTGGTGAGAGCGTGTGTGATGAAGTACACCCCTGCAGGGTTATCATGATCTATTCGAATAGCCGTGTCCTCGGTTATGGACTTCTTGGATGCTTACGTGGTACATAGACAACTTAAAGTGGATACTCTAAAATGCTCAAGACAAGTGTAACTGCTATGGATGGCCTTCTCGTAGCGAGACGGGGATGAATCCATAGTAGTGTATTGATGTGGTGATTAGTGGACTCGTGTGTGCTTCCTACCTCAAAGAAGTTTCTTGTAATCATAGAACAGGTTAGCCACTGAGTCAAAGCTGGCTTGCTGCAACTAAACCCCACATTACCTTCTTGATACTAATGCATGTAAGATAGGATCTGATGTAAGTCTTGCTGAGTACCTTTGTACTCACGTTGCTTTATTTATGTTTTTGCAGCGGAGACTTCGGTCTTACTAGTAGTTCCGCTTGGACTTTGACGAGTAGCTTGCTACCTCAGCTACGATCTTGTACCTTGGAGGGACTTTTAGATAGTCAGGCTTCTCGGCCTTTTTCTTTTATAGTTGTCTGTACTCAGACATGTAATGCTTCTATTGCTTGTATGCTCTGAATGATGGGTCATGTGACCCCTGTTTGTATTTATGCTATGTGGCTCTTCTGAGCCTTTATCTATATGAGTTGCGTTATGTTGTGATGCCATGTTGTACATCACATACTTGCATGTTATGCGTACGTGTGACGTATATTGCTATGTGTGGGATCCGACAATCTGGTTGTTTGTCCTTGGCAGCCTCTCTTATGGGGAAATGTAGTCTAGTGCTTCCTTGAGCCATAGTAGTCCGCTACAGTCCGGTTCACCGGAGTCCTACTAGCCCAGCACTACTGCTCAGAACACTTGACTGGCCGGCATGTGTTCCACTTCGTTCCTATGTCTGTCCCTTCGGAGAAATGTCACGCGGTGATTTCCGGAGTCCTGTTAGCCAGTGCTACAGCCCGGACTCATACGATGTTGACCGACATGCTCGATGTGATTCATGTATGCCTGTCCTCATGGGTTAGTGCCGCTTTGGATTCACGACTAGCCATGTCGGCCCGGGTTCTTTGTCATATGGATGTTAGCGACACTATCATATACGTGAGCCAAAAGACGCAAACGGTCCCGGGCCAGGTAAGGTGGCACCCGTGGGAATACCGTGCGTGAGGCCGCAAAGTGATATGATGTGTTACATGCTAGATCGGTGTGACTTAGGATCGGGGTCCCGACACAGGGCTCCCCAAAGAGGGACAAGTAAGAAGAAAAAAATCTTAAGGGTTAGGGTTAACTGGGAGAGCCGGTTTACGGCGACTTCCTCATGATCAAAATGAGATCTAGCCACAAACAGCATGTAGGGTTATTACTGGATGATATTTCCTGGGGCCCGAAGTTGTCTAAATCCTTGTCTTGTGCTACATCTCTCGATTCCTCTCAACCCCTCTCAAGTTACCACATAGATGCATTGGCCTCACGACTAAGTCCTCACACTAGGACATCTGTCATGACAATTCCGTAACAGTTGGCGCCCATTGTGGGGTGGAACGCACGATGGTGTTGAGTTCTTAAAGTGAACTATCTCAGGAATCAAGAAGCTCGCGATGTGTTGGATGAAAAAGAGCCGGCGTAGAAGATGTCATCGCCGACGAACAGTCAAAACAACCTACACAATATTTTATGGTTAAGAGGAAATTAGGGTTATCTGTGTGTGCCGCTGTCGCACCGTACGATCCGCCGAGATCAACAAGAGTTCAAGAGAATTTCGGTGGCGATCAATCCAATTGCAAATTCCACTGAGACATCAATCTCTGCCGCCGGCAATTCAATCGGTTTAAGTGTGATCTGCTAGTTGCTGCCTTTGCGGGCGGTCCACAACATCATGTACGCGTGGAGAGATGCGACGATTCCACAGCCTTGGTCTACATGTGTATAAGCGCCAGGAACGAAGCCACTTCGAGTTACGGCGGCTTAAGTTTTTTCGAAGATAATTATGACTGGAAACAGACAAAGTCACGGATTCGCCCTCACGTGAAGGTAAAAAAAAAAGACGGCCGTGGATGGTCAAACCAACAACTACCAGGACGAGGAAGCGGACGGGGGTTGCGTGACTCCACGGCCGAGTTGCCAGGTCTCTGTCAAGCCAGTGGGCCAAGTCGTCGCCGCTCTTCGCCTCCAAACCGTCCCCCAGTGACCCTTCCTCCGAGTCACCGCCACCTACAAGCTGCCGCTCCGAGCGGCCGTCGCCTTCGCCCACTTCGTCGTTCCGGTGTTGACGATCTTGACTCGCCGGCGCTCTTCCGAGTCGCATCTCAGAGCCACTGCCGGATTACTTGTCGCGCAACCTCAAGTCACCGGCCACCTTGCTCGTTTCGCCGATCTGGGCATCCCTTCTATTAAGTCGCTGCTCCACCTCGTCCTCAGACACTTCGCCGCCGTAAGCCGCTGTGATCTCGGCCTACTTTGTGAACCGCCTCGAGCCACCACTGGGCTCGTTGTCCCCGCTTGGCCCTGCCGTGGCAGCACCAGCGAGCCGCCTCGATCACGGGCGTTGACTCAGTCCGCCATCCGGTTCTCGAGGTATTCCGGAGAGTTGCCGCCGCCATGGTCGCCGGAGCTTGTCCCCGAGTCGTCGCTACCGCGATCCAACCCGGCCTCGCTTCAGAGCCGCTGCTGCCGGCTCACCGTTCGACCTGCCTCCGAGCCACCCGAGCTGGTCAAACCGCCCGGATTTTTGCGACCTACCATACGTTGAACCGCCGGACTCCGTCGCCACAAGCTCCGATTCACACGGCCCTGCATCCGCGGCCATTCCCATCGGCCATCTACTGCGGCCGAGTCACCACGCTGTCTCTGCTTTGAACCGCCGCCACGGTTACTGCCTCTGCAGCGCCCTCGCTACTGTTGCTGGTTGCGCTTGAGCCGCCTCGGACTGTACCGCGCCTGCGTCGTCCCGTGACGAGCCGGTGACCCCCGTGCCGCAACAACTGCAGCAGGAGAGCCGCCGCCATCGAGCTCAACTTGCATGACCACTCTGCTCGGACCCTGTCTCGCGCCTTCCCACACGAGCCACCGCCTCCAGGGCCGGCCTCCCTGTCACGGCTGCAGCCCAACGCCCTCGACCCGGCCGCGCCTTCCAACCTGCTGCGTGAGTCGCCAACGTACCTCTGCCCGTTTCCAAACCGCCCGCCGACCTCAACTCTGTTGAGCTTGCTCGCTGCAGCTGCTCCTACCGCCTCCGCCGAGGTCTTACCTGCATGCGGACGCCGATTCACCACTACTGTTGCGAGCCGCGCCATAAACCGCCGCGCTGCCTCCGAGTCGGGCCTGTTGCCCCGCACTGCCTCAATCCGCCGCAACCGCATCCACGGCCTTGCTTCCGCTAAGCCTTGCCACGCGTCGAGCCACCTCCACCGTGGCCGGCGTCCTCTCCCTCAAACCGGCTGCGGCATTGGACCGACCATGACTGGGCTTCTCCAACCCGCCGCCAGCGTGGACAAACCCCGTCGACTCGCCCCTTCCGCCGTGCAAGGAGTCTCCGTACTCGCGCGCCGCCATGCCTCATCGCCTGGCCCATCGCCCCACCATGCGCTGCCTCATCTTCACCTCCAGCAGCGGCCCGAGCCACCCGTGAACCGCCGCCGCTGCGCGCCGCCGCTCTGCTGAGCCTGTCAAGCCGCCAAAAGCGCTGCATCCCTGCCTGGGTCTACTTCTGACCTGTGGCTCACCCGAGCCTCTTCTCCTGTCGCCTTGAGCTGTCCACACTACCGTGGTCCTTCCTCCGCTGCCGTTGCAGTCACGGAAGGCCTCAAAACCGGTTCTACTGCCTAGTGCCGCTGAATTAGTATCTTATCGTGGGTTGCTTCTGCTGGTCATCTTCAAACCGGCGAGGACGAGCCGCCTCCCCCAAGGCCACGACCATGTTCAGTCACCTCCGAGCTCGCTTCAGCCGCCGAATCGCCAAAACGGCCTCAAGTCGCTAGTCTCCATCAAGGTCACCGTTTCCGGTTTGTAAAATTGTCCAAGCACTATTTGGTGGTTGTCTCGAGCAATTCAGTAATGGCTTACCCGGGGACGCACCAAGGAATTGTTCAGAGGTACTTTTGATTAGGATATTCAGTACAGTGGACGGCGCTTATCTGCACGAGAGGAGCAGACAAAAAACTGAGTCACCCGAGTCTACTGTCGGGGGCCCTCGTCAAGCTGTTGACTCGTCGGCGCCCGTCTGCCACGAGTTAAATTTTGGTCTGGGCAAAGATCGTCTACCACGAGTACTACTGGAAGCTAATATTTCTTTCCTCGCAAGATGACTAAGCAATCAGTACTACAGCACTACTGTATTTCACGTGAAGTAAGTCATGGTCAGGTGCTAGTTGAAAGTACTGCTGCTACCATTTGCACGGTTTAAAAAAGAGGAGAAAGACAAAGGAAGGTCACGTGGGTGATGTGCTGCATCACATCAGAAGAGACGTATTTATCCACTATCAACTTCTGGTTCATCTGACGAAATATATCACGACAATTATATTTATACTGCGGGTATAGAGCATGAGTTGGCAACGTTCTACAACGATGTTTTCCTCCGTGTTATATTACCTAATGAATGGATGGCCAGTTCACGCATCCACACCGATTTACAACGGGGAAGACAACTTGCCCGTCCGCGCCGGCCTATAATATTGCGACCGACTCATCTGTCTGCTCCTACAGCAGATTCACCCATGATTGGTTTCCGCTTCACCATGGTGATCATCAACTCCGCGGTGGATAACTACCAGCCTGGCATGTCAGGTGAAATCCATCCAGTATATATATATATAGGGTCGCGCTATTCGTCACCCTGGGTGAGGAATAGTTATTCTTCATCCCCCTCTATTTTACCATCAATGCAGCGTAATTTTACGTTTCGTAAGTTTTGTCTTATTTCCGTCGCAAAAAGGGACCGTAAGAAAATATATAATCGCGGTGATACTATTCATCACACAGGGTGCAGAATAAGTTATTCTTCATCCGAGGTAATCTTACGATGATTTCATAATTAAATTACGTTTGGAATTCAAATAGTTACATTCCTATTGATTCACTACGAAAAATTTGGCATAAGAAAATAAAAATTAGGTCATGAGACAAGAAAATTTGCAGTGTATGTGTATTTTACACTATGTTTTTACGTTTGTAATTTTACATAACATAAAATATTTTTTAGGACGATTATATATTTTCTTACAGTCTCTTTTTACGTTGGAAATAAGATAAAACTTACGGAATGTAAAATTACGGTGCATTGATGGTAAAATAGAGGGGGTGAAGAATAACTATTCCTCACCTAGGGTGACGAATAGCGCGACTATATATATATAGGTAAAACTCCAGGAGCCCGCGGAGGAACGGATGGATTGGAAATCCAAGTCCCCTTAGTAAATAAGAGACAAGGAATACCCGCTCCCCCTTGGAGGGATTGGGGAAGCTCTCCGCTTGCTCCCCGCCATCATAAGTGGCGACCCCGGCTCGAACGGGGACCATATATGCTGGAGGAAGAAATCCCTGGGTCAGTAACTCTACTAATTGGTTGTGCGGGGCGGAACACTTCTCCCAATCACCGGGCTTAGGGCTACGGGAGCGGGAGGAGGAGCAGCGATGGATGGCCATGTTGGAATGGATTTTTTCGAGCGCGCTCCGATGGATACTCGCCGTGGGAGGATGATGTGGTTTGGATCTAAGAATCCCCGCCCCTTTAATAGACAGTTTACTTACATGGCTAGGGTGGAGATTGTAAAAATGCCCTGACTCCTCGCATTCGCTCGACACGTGGAAGATAGCCCTTATTGGGCGCAGAAGCCAAGAAGTGCAACATTTATGGGGAGTCGGACACTACTCGGCAGATATTCAGAATTTGGAGAAGAACATGCCTTGCAATGCCGAAGACAATCTGCGCGCCGGACTCGTCGTCATTGAAGCCTGGTTCGGGGGCTACTGAGGGAGTCCTAGATTAGGGGGTCTCCGGATAGCCGGATTATATCCTTTGGCCGGACTGTTGGACTATGAAGATACAAGATTGAAGACTTCATCCCATGTCCGGATGCGACTCTCCTTGGCGTGGAAGGCAAGCTTGGCGATACGGATGTGTAGATCTCCTTCCTTGTAACCGACTTTGTGTAACCCTAGCCCCCTCCAGTGTATATATAAATTGGAGGGTTTAGTCCGTAGGACAACGACAATCATACCATAGGATAGCTTCTAGGGTTTAGCCTCTACGATCTCGTGGTAGATCAACTCTTGTAATACTCATATCATCAAGATCAATCAAGCAGGACGTAGGGTATTACCTCCATCAAGAGGGCCCGAACCTGGGTAAACATCGTGTCCCCTGCCTCCTGTTACCATCCTCCTTAGACGCACAGTTCGGGACCCCCTACCCGAGATCCGCCAGTTTTGACACCGACAGTAACCATTTACAATGAGCTCTTTGTCACCTCCATAAACGAGAAACATGTCCTTGGTCCTTTTCAGGTACTTCAGGATGTTCGTGACCGTTGTCTAGTGATCCACTCCTGGATTACTTTGGTACCTCCCTGCTAGGCTAATAGCACGGCACACATCATGTCTGGTACACAGCATTGCATACATGATAGAGCATATGGCCGAAGCATAGGGAACACTTCATTTTCTCTCTATCTTCTGAAGTGGTCGGGCATTGAGTCTTACTCAACTTCACACCTTGTAACACACGCGAGAACCCTTTCTTAGCTTGATCCATTTTGAACTTCTTCAAAACTTTATAAAGGTATGTGCTTTGTGAACGTCCAATTAAGCGTCTTGATCTATCTCTATAGATCTTGATGCTCAATATATAAGCTACTTCACCGAGGTCTTTCATTGAAAAACTTTTATTCAAGTATCCTTTTATGATGTCCAGAAATTCTATATCATTTCCAATCAACAATATGTCATCCACATATAATATTAGAAATGCTACAGAGCTCCCACTTACTTTCTTGTAAATACAGGCTTCTCGAAAAGTCTATATAAAACCATATGCTTTGATCACACTATCAAAACGTTTATTCCAACTCCGAGATGCTTGTACCAGTCCATAAATGGATCGCTGGAGCTTGCACACTTTGTTAGCTCCCTTTGGATCGATAAAACCTTCAGGTTGCATCATATACAACTCTTCTTCCAGAAATCCATTTAGGAATGCAGTCTTTACATCCATTTGCCAAATTTCATAATCATAAAATGCGGCAATTGCTAACATGATTCGGATGGACTTAAGCATCGCTACGGGTGAGAAGGTCTCATCGTAGTCAACTCCTTGAACTTGTCGAAAACCTTTTGCAACAAGTCGAGCTTTGTAGACAGTAACATTACCGTCATCGTCTGTCTTCTTCTTGAAGATCCATTTGTTCTCGATGGCTTGTCGATCATCGGGCAAGTCAACCAAATTCCACACTTTGTTCTCATACATGGATCCCATCTCAGACTTCATGGCCTCAAGCCATTTTGCGGAATCTGGGCTCATCATCGCTTCTTCATAGCTCGTAGGTTTGTCATGGTCAAGTAACAGACCTCCAGAACTGGATTACCGTACCACTCTAGTGCGGATCTTGCTCTGGTTGACCTATGAGGTTCGGTAGTAACTTGATCTGAAGTTTCATGATCATCATCATTAGCTTCCTCACTAATTGGTGTAGATGTCACATGAACCGGTTTCTGTGATGAACTACTTTCCAATAAGGGAGCAGTTATAGTTACCTCATCAAGTTCTACTTTCCTCGCACTCACTTCTTTCGAGAGAAACTCCTTCTCTAGAAAGGATCCATTCTTAGCAACAAATATCTTGCCTTCGGATCTGTGATAGAAGGTGTACCCAATAGTTTCCTTTGGGTATCCTATGAAGACACATTTCTCTAATTTGGGTTCGAGCTTATCAGGTTGAAGCTTTTTCACATAAGCATCGCAGCCCCAAACTTTATGAAACGACAACTTTGGTTTCTTGCCAAACCATAGTTCATAAGGTGTTGTCTCAATGTATTTTGATGGTGCCCTATTTAACGTGAATGCAGACATCTCTAAAGCATAACCCCAAAACGATAGCGATAAATCAGTAAGAGACATCATAGATCGCACCATATCTAGTAAAGTACGATTACGACATTCGGACACACCATTGCGCTGTGGTGTTCCGGGTGGCGTGAGTTGCGAAACTATTCCGCATTGTTTCAAATGTAGGCCAAACTCGTAACTCAAATATTCTCCTCCACGATCAGATCGCAGAAACTTTATTTTCTTGTTATGATGATTTTCCACTTCACTCTGAAATTCTTTGAACTTTTCAAATGTTTCAGACTTATGTTTCATTAAGTAGATATACCCATATCTGCTCAAATCATCTGTGAAGGTGAGAAAATAACGATACCCGCCGCGAGCCTCAATATTCATCGGACCACATACATCAGTATGTATGATTTCCAACAAATCTGTTGCTCGCTCAATGGTTCCGGAGAACGGCGTTTTAGTCATCTTGCCCATAAGGCATGGTTCGCAAGTACCAGGTGATTCATAGTCAAGTGATTCCAAAAGTCCATCAGTATGGAGTTTCTTCATCCGCTTTATACCAATATGACCCAAATGGCAGTGCCACAAATAAGTTGCACTATCATTATCAACTCTGCATCTTTTGGCTTCAACATTATGAATATGTGTATCACTACTATCGAGATTCAACAAGAATAGACCACTTTTTAAGGGTTCATGACCATAAAAGATATTACTCATATAAATAGAACAGCCATTATTCTCAGATTTAAATGAATAACCGTATCGCATCAAAAAAGATCCAGATATAATGTTCATGCTTAACGTTGGCACCAAATAACAATTATTTAGGTCTAAAACTAATCCCGAAGGTAGATGTAGAGGTAGCGTGCCGACGGCGATCACATCGAGTTTGGAACCATTTCCCACGCGCATTGTCACCTCGTCCTTAGCCAGTCTTCGCTTAATTTGTAGTCCTTGTTTCGAGTTGCAAATATTAGCAACAGAACCAGTATCAAATACCCAGGTGCTACTGCGAGCTCTGGTAAGGTACACATCAATAACATGTATATCACATATACCTTTGTTCACTTTGCCATCCTTCTTATCCGCCAAATACTTGGGGCAGTTCCGCTTCCAGTGACCAGTCTATTTGCAGTCGAAGCACTCAGTCTCAGGCTTAGGTCCAGACTTGGGTTTCTTCTCCTGAGAAGCAACTTGTTTGCCGTTCTTCTTGAAGTTCCCCTTCTTCCCTTTGCCCTTTTTCTTGAAACTGGTGGTCTTATTGACCATCAACACTTGATGCTCCTTCTTGATTTCTACCTCCGCAGCCTTTAGCATCGCGAAGAGCTCGGGAATAGTCTTATTCATCCCTTGCATATTATAGTTCATCACGAAGCTTTTGTAGATTGGTGGCAGTGATTGAAGAACTCTATCAACGACACTATCAACAGGAAGATTAACTCCCAGTTGAGTCAAGTGATTATGATACACAGACATTTTGAGTATATGCTCACTGGCAGAACTATTCTCCTCCATCTTGCAGCTATAGAACTTATTGGAGACTTCATATCTCTCAATCCGGGCATTTGCTTGAAATATTAACTTCAACTCCTAGAACATCTCATATGCTCCATGACGTTCAAAACATCGTTGAAGTTCCGGTTCTAAGCCGTAAAGCATGGCACACTGAACTATCGAGTAGTCATCAGCTTTACTCTGCCAAACGTTCTTAACATTGTCATCAGCATCTGCAGCAGGCCTGGCACCCAGCGGTGCTTCCAGGATGTAATTCTTCTGTGAAGAAATGAGGATAATCCTCAAGTTACGGACCCAGTCCGTGTAATTGCTACCATCATCTTTCAACTTTGCTTTCTCAAGGAACACATTAAAATTCAATGGAACAACAACACGGGCCATCTATCTACAATAAAATAGATAAGCAAAATACTATCAGGTACTAAGTTCATGATAAATTTAAGTTCAATAAATCATATTACTTAAGAACTCCCACTTAGATAGACATCCCTCTAATCATGTAAGTGATCACGTGATCCATATCAACTAAACCATAACCGATCATCACGTGAAATGGAGTAGTTTCCAATGGTGAACATCACTATGTTGATCATATCTACTATATGATTCACGCTCGACCTTTCGGTCTCTTTGTTCTGAGGCCATATCTGTATATGCTAGGCTCGTCAAGTTTAACCTGAGTATTCTGCGTGTGCAAAACTGGCTTGCACCCGTTGTAGATGGACGTAGAGCTTATCACACCCGATCATCACATGGTGTCTCGGCACGACGTACATTGGCAACGGTGCATACTCAGGGAGAACACTTTTATCTTGAAATTTAGTGAGAGATCATCTTATAATGCTACCATCAAACAAAGCAGAATAAGATGCATAAAGGATAAACATCACATGCAATCAATATAAGTGATATGATATGGCCATCATCATCTTGTGCTTGTGATCTCCATCTCCGAAGCACCGTCATAATCACCATCCTCACCGGCGCGACACCTTGAACTCCATCGTAGCATCGTTGTCGTCTCGCCAACTAATGACCCACAAGTATAGGGGATTTATCGTAGTCCTTTCAATAAGTAAGAGTGTCGAACCCAACAAGGAGCAGAAGGAAATGATAAGTGGTAACAGATAGTTTTGTGATGAGATAATTCGTAACGAGCAACAAGTAACAAAAGTAAATAAAGTGCAGCAAGGTGGCCCAATCCTTTTTGTAGCAAAGGACAAGCCTGGACAAACTCTTATATAAGGAATAGCGCTCCCGAGGACACATGGGAATATCGTCAAGCTAGTTTTCATCACGTTCATATGATTCGCGTTTGGTACTTTGATAATTTGACATGTGGGTGGATCGGTGCTCGGGTGCTGTTCTTACTTGAACAAGCATCCCACTTATGATTAACCTCTATTGCAAGCATCCACAACTACAACAAAATTATTAAGGTAAACCTAACCATAGCATGAAACATATGGATCCAAATCAGCCCCTTACGAAGCAACGCATAAACTAGGGTTTAAGCTTCTGTCACTCTAGCAACCCATCATCTACTTATCACTTCCCAATTCCTTCCTCTAGGCCCAATTAATGGTGAAGTGTTATGTAGTCGACATTCACATAACACCACTAGAGGCTAGACAACATACATCTCATCAAAATATCAAACGAATACCAAATTCACATGACTACTAATAACAATACTTCTCCCTTGTCCTCAGGAACAAACGTAACTACTCACAAAGCATATTCATGTTCATAATCAGAGGGGTAATAGTATGCATAAAGGATCTGAACATATGATCTTCCACCAATTAAACCAACTAGCATCAAATACAAGGAGTAATTTACACTACTAGCAACCTACTAGCACCAATCCCGGACTTGGAGACAAGAATTGGATACAAGAGATGAACTAGGGTTTTGAGATGAGATGGTGCTGATGAAGATGTTGATGGAGATTGCCCTCTCCCGATGAGAGGAGCATTGGTGATGACGATGGCGATGATTTCCCCCTCCGGGAGGGAAGTTTCCCCGGCAGAACAGCTCTGCCGGAGTCCAAGATTGGTTCCGCCTCGTGGCGGCGGAGTTTCATCCCGAAAGGTTGCTTTTTTTTCTCGACGGAAGACTTCATATAGCAGAAGATGGTCATCGGAGAGCCACCAGGGGGCCCAAGAGCTAGGGGCGCGCCCTAGGGGGGGCGCCCCCCCACCCTCGTGGAAAGGGTATGTGTCGGTGTCAAAACCGGCGGATCTCGGGTAGGGGGTCCCGAACTATGCATCTAGGCCGGATGGTAACAGGAGGCAAGGGACACGAAGTTTTACCCAGGTTCGGGCCCTCTCAATGGAGGTAACACCCTACGTCCTGCTTGATTAATATTGATGATATGGGTAGTACAAGAGTAGATCTACCACGAGATCGGAGAGGCTAAACCCTAGAAGCTAGCCTATGGTATGATTGTATGTTGTCCTACGGACTAAAACCCTCCGGTTTATATAGACACCTGATGGGGTTAGGGTTACATAGAGTCGGTTACAATGGTAGGAGATCTACATATCCGTATCGCCAAGCTTGCCTTCCACGCCAAGGAAAGTCCCTTCCGGACATGGGACGGAGTCTTCAATCTTGTATCTTCATAGTCCAACAGTCCGGCCAAAGGATATAGTCTGGCTGTCCGGACACCCCCTAATCCGGGACTCCCTCAGTAGCCCCCGAACCAGGCTTCAATGAGGATGAGTCCGGCGCGCAGATTGTCTTCGGCATTGCAAGGCGGGTTCTCCTCCAAATTCCGTGTACCTGTTTGAATAAAGTCCGGCTTCTTGTAGATGTTGCGCTCCTCGGCTTCTACGCCCAATAATGGCCGCTTCCCCCGTGTCAAACGAATATGAAAAGTCTGAGTGTTTTTACATTCACACCCCTAGCCGCGCAAATGAGCTGCCCTATTTATGGGGACGAGGATTTAGATCCAATCCACACCTTCTCCCCTCCGCGAGTGTTCATCAGAGCGCATCCGACAAAGGTCCATTCCACCATGGCCAGCCGTCGCAACTCCTCCTCTCGCCCTTCCAACCCTAAGCCTGGATATTGGGAGAGATGTTCCATCCCGCATAGTGAGCTAGTGACACTCCAGACCAAGGGATTTCTCCCCCCGGCCTATATGGTCCCGGTTCGAGCCGGTCTTGCCGTCTACAACGGCGGAGAGCAAGCAGAGAATGACCCTAATCCCTCCAAAGGAGAGCGGGTGTGCCTCGTCCCTTACTTAATAAGGGGGCTCAGATTTCCAATCCATCCATTTCTCCGGGGGTTGCTGGAGTTCTACGGCCTCCAGCTACATAATCTCACGCCTGCCTCAGTAATGCATATCGCGGGCTTTGTAGCCCTCTACGAGCTGTTCTTGGGTGTCGAAGCTCATTTCGGACTATGGAAGGAGCTAATTTGCCTCGTGCCCTGTTCCAAGAAGGGGTCAATGTATCAAGTGGGTGGAGCTGAAGTATGGCGCATTGCCGGGACCGGATATCTGTCCAGAACCCCAAAGAAGGCGTCCGAAGACTGGCCCTCGGAGTGGTTTTATATAGAAGACGCCACGCTGCTGGATCCTGTCCGGATCGGCCTTCCTGAATTCAACAGTGCTCCCTTAAAGAAGCGCCTAAGCTGGCGCCCATGAATCCCTCAAAGGGGAGGTGACAGGGACATCATTTACCTGATGGGCTGAATAAGATTGTTAGCCCATTCCGGACTAACCATGATCGGGGTTATGGCCGAATGCATTATGCGGGGGGTGCAGCCGCTTCAGTATAGAAGCCGTAAGGGGCCAGATTTAGCTGCCGCTCTACTGAAGATCTTGTCCACTTTGTATAAGGGAGAAGAGGAGGAATTTCTCCGCGTCAACCCTCAGGGAGGATTCTCCATGCACAATCCCCCAAGCTGGGTAAGCGGCCGTATTTACTTGTCCATACGTTTTGTATTCCCATTGTCAAATATTCAGTCTGACGACTTCAACGCAGGAACTGCGCCGGGCTGTTAAGGAAATAAGCAGCCCTCCTCCACAACCCGAGGACCCAGGACAGTCCCTCGACCCGGCCTCCCAAGAGGATCCGGACATATCTGTGGAGCTGATTGATGGAGTGTTCCATCAATTGAGCGAGGACAACGCCTTGGTGGCCATTACGGCCGATTACCCAGGGCTAATCCTGACCCCCCAGGTACCTGAGATCGAAGTCCCAGTGCCCCGAATAGGTATCCGCCCACTCGTGTTCAGTTTCCTGATTGCAACCAAACTTAGCAGGGGAGGTATTTAAGGCAGAAGGCCGAACCTGCGGCGACAAGCCAACGAGGGGCCGTAGGGCCCCGCGGGCAGAAAAGAAGTGCAGTCTGGACCGAGGCGTCAGCGCAAAGGTATGGCGCGCCCCCTTATCCCAGGTGTTATACCTTCGAGGCATATTGACACTCGCTCTCTTTCAGGACAAAGAGACCTCGCCGGACTACATCCGGAGAGGCTTCCAATCGCGCCTCCACCAGCCAGGCTCCAAAGCCTGGTCAGGAGGCGGAGGCGAACACAAGGCGTGCACCAGACGCTCCTCCGACGGAGGATGTGGAAGGGTTGTCTGCCACCAACTCTGAGGTGGAGAGTGCCATGAACCACAGGCGTCGCCGGACAATTCTTCGCGACACTTGTTTCTCCCAAGGGGCGTTAGATGCCTTCAACTCAGGAGATGCATATCTCCGTGCCGCTCAACATGGTCTAGCCAGAGCCACGGAGCAGTATGTAAAAGACATACGGGTAAGAAAATTCTGGTAATTATATGTATATACCAGTAGCCCCCGAGACTTGAAACAGTTAGAATAACTGATTTAAGGATCATTTGTGATGCAGGTTCTTACGGAAAAGAATTCCCTACTGTCCAAGGAGCTGGAAGAGTGCAAAGCCCAACTTGAGGCCGCACTAGCCGCGGCAGGGGAGCCCAAGGAGGCCCCCTCTGGTAATATATACTTCGAAAGATAAGTATTTTGCGAAGCACGGCTTTGGTGCGAATCTGACAAATGAAATTGCAGATGGCGCCGGATTGAATCCGGAAAGGCAACACCTCCTACGCCAGCTTAAGGCTGGTGAGAGGGTGCTGATAAAGGTGATGGGGGAGAAGAACGATCTCCAAGATGCCAACACCGAGCTGGGCGTCGAGCTGAAAGATTTTCGTGCCCAGCTGTCAGACTCCATGAAGGAGAATCAGCGGCTTCGGCGCGGCATATTTAGTAAGTGCTTGAACGAACCTTTGAAAGAAAGTTCGGCGAGGAAGTCGACTAACAGAGCAATGTCTGTAGGTGTGCTAACAGGTCGTCCTACAGAGGAGATGCCCGGTTCTACGGGTGACCTTCTTCCCGAGCTCTCGCAATTGCTCGATCGAGTTCGGCAGGCGATGCAAGGCGTCGCCCAGGCCCTGTGGCCATCCGTCTCCATGCCCGAAGGTCTTGGAGAGCTTGCTGAGAAGCTAAAGGGAGCACGGCGGCACTTCTGCTTGTGGAAGATATCAGCCTGCCATCAAGGCACTAGGGAGGCCTGGGCCATGGTGAAGACGCGGTACTCAAAGGCTGGCCCCAACCATATGGCCGAGGTCAGTCCTATAGGACCCGATGGGAAGGAGATCCCTGTAAGCTTAGTATACGGCCAAGTAGAGTTGGCCGCAAAGTATTCCCAGCAGGATTGTAAATTAGACAGCCTGTTAGATGGTATTGAAGAGGAATACAGCCAGTCAAAATTACTATGTAATTTAATTGACATTTATGATGCCTTCTAGCCGGATTGTAGATCATTTGTCATGGCCGACCCTGTCGCTTCAGCCTCGGGACCTAACGGTCCGGAGTGTGTCCGAATTCTCATGCGGTTATATAGGAACCGAGGAATGCATGGAGACCAGGCGTAGGGGTCATTAGTGCGTGAACAGACAAGTGCCCGACTAGTTATGTTATATTACATGGTTAGTAAGAAACATCTTCCAGGGAGAATAGTTCCGTTAGGGGTTCCTTTCCCTGGGAGGCATGCCCTAAAGTGCATGTCCATGCTGCGAAAAGAAACGCATGAAAAATGTCTGGGGGCATATAGAAAA
The DNA here is from genome assembly GCF_003073215.2 of Triticum urartu. Classification (NCBI taxonomy): domain Eukaryota; kingdom Viridiplantae; phylum Streptophyta; class Magnoliopsida; order Poales; family Poaceae; genus Triticum; species Triticum urartu. The sequence goes on from NC_053022.1 coordinate 34,886,047, forward strand.
ATAAAAAAGATCATCTTTAGTTCACCGACCGAATATTCCCTTAAGAACGCTAGCTTTCGGCTTCACCCAGTCTGAGGTACACGTCCGGCTGACCCGGCAGTAACAATCGCAGAGGTGCTCCCTTTACCACCTAGCCGAACAATCGGGAACGTAGGGGTAAGCACAGGAGCCAGGCAACCCATCTTGGCCAAAACTTAAGTCATATCGATGCATATAATGGCGAATAAAAGGCACATGTGGAAGTGTGACACATGTGTTGGGCGTGAAGCCTGTATAAATAAGCTGCTGTTTAAAGAAGCCCCCAGGTTTATTGAGTGCGGATAGAGCGTCACTTTATGAGCTTTTAAAGGCTATAAGAGATGGAGAGAGAAGAAGAGGAATGTAAGACAGAAAGTATATAAAAAATGGACAGAGGAAGGAGACAAACATAGAGTCCGGCGCTAGGCATAGAATCTTCGGAGACGGGCTGCGTTCCCTGGGTTCGGCTCTAGTCGGTTATCCGATGCATTTCGCAGGCGGTATGCTCCACCAGTCAGAACTTGGTCAATTATGAAGGGACCTTCCCACTTGGGCTTGAGTTTGTCCTTTTTCTTGTCCGGCAGGCGTAGAACTAATTCGCCAACATTGTAATTTTTGGCCCGTACTTCACTGCTTTGGTATCGTCGAGCCTGCTGTTGATAGAATGCGGAACGGGCTTTTGCCACGTCACGCTCCTCCTCCAACGCGTCCAAACTGTCCTGCCGATCGAGCTCGGCTTCTCTTTCTTCGTACATGTGCACTCGAGGTGAGTCATGAATTATGTCGCAAGGCAAAACTGCCTCTGCGGCGTACACCATAAAGAATGGTGTGTATCCGGTGGTGCGATTCGGCGTGGTCCGCAGCCCCAGAGTACGGAGTCGAGCTCCTCTACCCAGTGCGTGTTGGATTCTGTGAGGGACCGCACTAATTTGGGTTTAATGCCGCTCATGATAAGACCATTTGCACGTTCGACCTGGCCGTTAGTTTGTGGGTGGTAGACGGAAGCATAATCGAGCTTGATGCCCATGTTTTTGCACCAAAGTTTTACCTCGTCAGCCGTAAAGTTCGTGCCATTATCAGTGATGATGCTGTGGGGGACGTCGTAACGGTGTACAACCCCGGATATGAAGTCTATCACAGGTCCGGACTCGGCCGTCTTAACAGGCTTGGCTTCTATCCATTTGGTGAACTTATCCACCATGACTAGTAAGTATTTTTGCTTGTGGGTTCCGCCTTTAAGGGGTCCAACCATGTCAAGCCCCTAGACCGCGAAGGGCCAAGTGATGGGGATAGTTTGGAGGGCGGTGGGTGGCATATGGCTTTGGTTTGCAAAGAGCTGGCAACCGGTGCATCATTGGACTAAGTCCTGGGCGTCTGCCCGGGCCGTCGGCCAGTAAAAGCCTGTGCGGAAAGCCTTGATCACAAGGGACCGAGCTGCAACGTGGTGACCGCTGAGTCCGGCATGAATTTCAGCCAGGAGGTTCCACCCTTCCTCTTCAGAGATGCACCTTTGAAGGACTCCGGTAGTGCTTTTCTTATAAAGTTCTCCCTCGTGGACTTTGTAGGCTTTGGATCGCCGCACGATGCAGCGTGCCTCGTTTTGGTCCTCGGGGAGTTCCTGCCTAATAAGGTAGGTGAGGAATGGTTCTGTCCACGGGGCGATGACAGCCATTATTACGTGGGCTGAAGGTGCTATTTCATTGGCAGAGCCTCCGATTGTGTCGGAATGTTCGGTGTCGGGCAGTGCGGTTGGGTCCGGGCTGTTATTGTTCGGCTCCCCTTCCCATACTACGGATGGCTTGAACAACCTTTCCAAGAAGATGTTGGGGTGGGGACTACATCGCGTTTTGCGCCGATGCGTGCCAGGACATCTGCCGCCTGATTATTTTCCCGGGCTATATGGTGAAATTCGAGCCCCTCGAACCGAGCTGACATTTTTAGGACGGCGTTGTGGTAAGCTGCCATTTTTGGATCCTTGGCATCGAAGTCTCCATTTATTTAGGATATTGCGAGGTTCAAACCCCCGCGCACCTCTAGGCGTTGAATGCCCATGGATACTACCATCTGGAGACCATGTAAAAGGGCCTCATATTCGGCTGCATTGTTGGAGTCCGTGTACATAATCTGGAGTATGTATTGAACTGTGTCTCCTGTGGGGGACGTCAAAACGACGCCAGCCCCCAGTCCGGCCAACATCTTGGAGCCATTGAAATGCATGATCCAATTTGAATATGTGCCGTACTCTTTAGGGAGTTCGGCCTCCGTCCATTCTGCGACGACTTCGGCCAAGACTTGCGACTTGATGGCTCGTCATGGCTTATAAGTTATGTCGAACGGGAGGAGCTCAATGGCCCATTTTGCAATCTGGCCCGTTGTGTCATGGTTGTTTATAATATCGTTAAGTGGTACTTCCGAGGCGACTGTTATTGAACACTCTTGAAAGTAGTGTCGTAGCTTCCAGGATGCCATGAATACTGCGTACGCAATCTTTTGGTAATGCGGGTACCGTGATTTGCAGGGAGTGAGGACAGTGGACACGTAATAGACCGGCTTTTGAAGGGGGAATTTGTGTCCGTCCGCTTCTCGTTCGACAACGAGCACTGCGCTTACAACCTGATGTGTTGCTGCAATGTATAATAGCATTGGTTCGCCAATGTTTGGCGTGGCCAGGACTGGGTTTGTTGCCAGTATGGATTTTATTTCGTCGGGGCCGGCCGTGGCTGCATCCATCCATTTGAAGTGTTCGGTGCGCCGAAGGAGGCGGTAAAGGGGTAGGGCCTTTTCTCCCAATCGGGAGATAAAGCGGCTTAGAGCCGCCACGCATCCGGTTAACTTTTGTATTTGTTTGACGTCCTTTGGGATGTCCAGTTGCGACAGAGCTCGGATCTTGGCTAGATTTGCTTCGATTCCTCTACCGGATACAATGAAGCCCAAGAGCTTTCCGGCTCGAACGCCGAAAATGCATTTTTCCGGGTTGAGCTTGATGTCGTATGTTCGGAGGTTATCAAATGTGAGCCTCAAGTCGTCTACTAGAGATTCAACATGTCTTGTTTTGACGACCACATCATCGACATATGCCTCCACTGTTTTGCCGATCTGGCTTGCCAGACATGTCTGAATCATGCGCTGATATGTTGCGCCGGCGTTTTTGAGCCCGAAGCGCATCGTGTTGAAGTAGAATGGGCCGTACGGTGTGATAAATGCCGTTGTGGTTGGTCTGGTTCTGTCATCTTGATTTGATGGTAGCCGGAATATGCGTCGAGAAAACACAATGAATTGTGTCCTGCGGTAGCATCGATAATTTGATCGATGCGGGGGAGGGGGAAGGGATCCTTTGGGCAGGCCTTGTTAAGGTCTTTAAAATCAACACAAAGGCGCCAGGATTTGTCCTTCTTTGGTACCATCACCAGGTTTGCTAGCCAGTCCGGATGTTTTATATCTCTGATGAATCCGGCCTCCAATAGCTTTGCTAGCTCCTCTCCCATGGCCTGTCTCTTAGGTTCAGAAAAACACCGAAGAGCCTGTTTGACAGGTTTGAATCCTGTTTGGATATTTAAGCTATGCTCGGCCAGGCTGCATGGGATTCCTGGCATGTCTGAGGGGTGCCAGGCGAAAATGTCCCAGTTCTCTCGTAGGAACTCTCGCAGTGCGGCATCTGCATCAGGGTTTAAATGTGCCCCGATGGAAGCTGTTTTATTGGGGTCTGTTGGATGGACTTGGAATTTGACTATGTCGTCCCTGTTCACCGTAGAGCGCAGCGCAGTAAGTTCCTCAGCCGCTAGGGCTTCGGATAGTGCCTCGAGGGCCAGTGCGGCTGTCTTGTTTTCGGCGCGGAGTGCTATGTCCGGATCACTAGCGAGAGTGATGATCCCGTTGGGCCCGGGAATCTTGAGCTTCATGTACCTATAATGGGGTATTGCTTGGAAGATTGTAAACGCTTCCCGCCCTAGCAGAGCGTGATAACCGCTGCTGAACGGGGCCACATGGAACGTGACCTCTTCGGACCTGTAATTATCCGGCGTGCCGAACACCACATCTAGTGTGATTTTTCCTATACATCGCGCTTCCCGACTGGGGATTATTCCTCTAAAGGTTGTGCTGCTTCGCTCGATGCGGTTCCAGTCTATTTCCATTTTTTGAAGAGTTTCCTCATAAATGAGGTTCAATCCGCTGCCGCCGTCCATGAGTACCTTGGTAAGACGAAAGCCGTCCACTATTGGACTGAGGACCAATGCGGCTGGTGCTCGGGCTGTTCGGAATTTAGGTTCATCACTGGCGTTAAAGGTAATAGCCGTGTCACTCCATGGGTTTATTGTTGCTACTTGGTAGACTTCGACAAGGCTGCGGAGTGTCCTTTTCCGCACATTATTTGATGCGAAGGTCTCAAAGACTGTTAATACCGTATTGGTGTCTCTGGGGTGGCCTTCTGTGGCCTCCGGAATTAGGAGATTTTCGCCAATTTTGGCCACCTGCCGGAGTATCCAACATGCTCTAAGGCTGTGGGTTGGTGTGGCGTCCTCTGTACTGTGAATTTTACAGGGTCCATTAAGCCATCCTTCCAATACAGTTCCATGCCCTGTAGAGGGTTTTTGCTTTTTGGTTTTTGACCCGGGTGTTTGGCGGTGATGCACCCTTTTATTTCGGACTGGTTTTGCATTCAGGGCTGGATTGTCCCAAAATTTTATTTCGGTTTTCCGGGCGCTTTCCATCGCACAGTACATTCGTACTATGGACGCCAAGTCAGCGAAGCGTGTAATATCGCGGCGACTTATGGCGTTGAGGATTCCCTTGTCCGTGCAATTATTGCAGAAGAATGAAATTGCGTCTTCCTCGCGGCAGTCCTTTATCCTGTTCATAACCAGGAGGAATCTGGCCCAGTAATGATGTACTGTTTCTTTGGTCTCTTGCCTAATTTGGGATAGATCGCTAATGTTCGGGTGGGTGGGTGGAATTAAATCCGAAACCTCACCCCATCTGAGGCTCAGAGGCCGAGGAATTTTTGAATTCGAAAATTTGGATTTCTGGATGTTGTCCAACGAATCCAGACCGTCGCCTGACTCTAAGTTCAGGTCTTGAGTGATATCCTCCCCTCCGCGGGTATCCGGCTTGGAGGGATAAGGAATTCGGACGTAACGAGTCCTTAAGATAGATGAAGGGTCGCCGCACTCTCCCTCTACCACGGCAACGTGATGGGTGACTTGGGGAGAGTTAATCTCTCTCAGATCGGGTTTAGGCTCAATCTGGTTGTAATCCGTAGCGACTCCCAGGGCGGCGAAGCGATCCAAGAGCTCGTTTATGGAGGAGAGCTCCATTGGATCTAACTGCTTGGCGAGTCCCGAGCTGACTTGAAGATTGTTTTCGATGGCCCGAGAGGTCATCGTCGGCGCAGAAGCCGAATGGGCGGTCATAAGAAAACCACCTAGCCGGAGGGTTTGGCCGACAGCCAAAGCTCCCTTAGCAACGGCGCCGTCTTTAAAGACGGGGCGAGGCATCCTTCCTGATGACGACGACACAAAGGAACTCTCAATGAAAGCACCAATGTCGGTGTCAAAACCGGCGGATCTCGGGTAGGGGGTCCCGAACTGTGCGTCTAGGCTGGATGGTAACAGGAGGCAAGGGACATGAAGTTTTACCCAGGTTCGGGCCCTCTCGATGGAGGTAAAACCCTACGTCCTGCTTGATTAATATTGATGATATGGGTAGTACAAGAGTAGATCTACCATGAGATCAGAGAGGCTAAACCCTAGAAGCTAGCCTATGGTATGATTGTATGTTGTCCTACGGACTAAAACCCTCCGGTTTATATAGACACCGGATGGGGTTAGGGTTACATAGAGTCGGTTACAATGGTAGGAGATCTACATATCCGTATCGCCAAGCTTGCCTTCCACGCCAAGGAAAGTCCCTTCCAGACACGGGACGGAGTCTTCAATCTTGTATCTTCATAGTCCAACCGTCCGGCCAAAGGATATAGTTTGGCTGTCCGGACACCCCCTAATCCAGGACTCCCTCAGTGTGGGCCCCCTGGTCTTCATCTTTGGCAAGGATTTTTCATTATTTATTATAAGGTATTCCGTGGAGTTTCAGGACTGTTGGAGTTGTGCAGAATAGGTCTCTAATATTTGCTCCTTTTCCAGCCTAGAATTCCACCTGCCGGCATTCTCCCTCCTTATGTAAACCTTGTAAAATAAGAGAGAATAGCCATAAGTATTGTGACATAATGTGAAATAACAGCCCATAATGCAATAAATATCGATATAAAAGCATGATGCAAAATGGACGTATCAACTCCCCAAGCTTAGACCTTGCTTGTCCTCAAGAGAAAGCCGATAACAATAAATATGTCCCCATGTTTAGAGGTAAAGGCGTCGATAAAAATAAAAATACACACATGAGGGCATCATGATTATTCTCATAACAGCAACATACTTAGATATTGTCATATGATTACTTATGTTCAAGTGATGATCTATTCACAATGCAAAAGTATGAATCAGAAACCTTATTGAGAACCAACAAACTATAACCTCAGTCATTGAAGCAATTGCAATTTATCATAACATCAGAAATAGTCTATGTTAGAGCTAAAAAAGCAAGTCCACATACTCAACTATCATCTAGTCCTTCATAGTTGCTAACACTCACGCAATACTTGTGGTTACGGAGTTTTAATCAGACACATAGAAAGATAGGGGCTTATAGTTTTGCCCCACAACCTTTTACCTCGAGGGTAATGTCAACAATAATAACTCATGCCCCCCTACATCCAATTAGATATATCTATCAGGATCTTTCCAACATGATGTGCTTGCCAAAGGATAAAATGAAAAAGGGAGAGGTGAAGATCACCATGCCACTTGCATAAGGTAGAAGATAATAATAAAAGATAGGCCCTTCGCAGAGGGAAGCAGAGGTTGCCATGCGCTTTTATGGTTGGATGCACAAAATCTTAATGCGAAAGAGCATCACTTTATATTGCCCCTTGTGATATGAACTTTTATTATGCAGTCCGTCGCTTTTATTACTTCCACATCACAAGATCGTATAAAGCTTATTTCTCCCACACTACTCATACATATTTAGAGCAATTTTTATTGCTTTGCACCAATGACAACTTACTCGAAGGATCTTATTCAATCCATAGGTAGATATGGTGGACTCTCATGGCAAAACTGGTTTAAGGGTATTTGGAAGCACAAGTAGTATCTCTACTTGCTGCTGAGAATTTGGCTAGCATGAAGGGGAAAGGCAAGCTCAACATGTTGGATGATCCATGACAACATACTTTATCTCAGATATAAGAAAACATAACCCATTACGTTGTCTTCCTTGTCCAACATCAACTCTTTAGCCTGTCATATTTTGATGAGTGCTCCCAATCATAAAGATGTTAATAATAATGTATTTATATGTGAAACCTCTCTTTCCTTATTACTTCCTATTAATTGCAACGATGACCAAAGCTATGTCTGCCAACTCCCAACAACTTCTTAGCATCACACTCTTTCTATGTGAAGTCATTACTATCAATAAGATCAATATGAACTTTTTTTCTTCTAATTCTTTTTCTCTTTTCTATTATTCACCTAAGATCATAGCAACAAAATCAAGCCCTTGACTCAACACTAATCTTTATTATATAGCTCACAGACTCGATTACATAGAGAGATCATAAAGCAAAACTTAAAACTAGATCATGCCATAAACTTTATTCTACTAGATCAAAATACTACTAATGGGATCGAACTAAGGAAAATGGTAAATATAGGAGTTGTGATTGTGATACGATACCGGGGCACCTCCCCCATGCTTGGCAGTTGCCAAGGGGAGTGCCCATACCCATGTGATTATATCTCCTTGGTATGTGAAGAAGGAGGTGATGGATAGTCGCACATCGAGCGTAAGAGGTCCTCTAGCTTGCGGATAATGCCCTTGAGTGCTAAGATATGCTCCTTCAACAAAATATTTTCAGTTGTGAGATACTTGTTTTGAATACGAGTTAACTCAATCATCTGGAAAGCATCGATCTCAGTTGGGTTAAGAAGGTTGTGATCAAGTTGAAGGATGTCTTCTGTTGCCGGAGCTCGGTTCTCCGTGGCCTTCTTGATCCCTTCATCCTTGTTAATCTCCATGGGTTCTTCCCTCTTCAGCTCTATCTTCATTAGCCAGGCATCTTTGTCACCGTTGTTGGAGGAGGGGGACGACATGATGCCTGGCCTTGACAACCCTGACAGAGAATAGCCCAAAACAAGAACAGAGGATATTTGCGTGATACGGGAGTCAAAACCTTCGGGAGAATATATAGTGAATTTTTACCGACCAAAATACGTATCGTGCAAGAAAATGGAGTCCGGAAGGCACACGAGGTGCTCACGAGGTAGGGGGCATGCCCACGGGGGGTAGGGCGTGCCCTCCACCCTCGTGAGGCCCTCATGTCCTTCCCGGACTGCTACTTAATTTTCTATTTTTCTAAATATTCCAAAACAGAGAAATATTGCCTTAAAAATTGTTTTGGGGTCGGTTTACTTACCGTACCACATACCTATTCCTTTTCGGAGTCTGAAACGTTCTGGAAAGTGTCCCTTATGTATTCCTCCGGGGTTACGGTTTCAATAATATTGGTTTCAATATTTATGGGATGACCTGAGATATAATGTTTGATTCTTTGACCGTTTACCACCTTTGGATTTGTGCCTTCGAAGTTGTTGAGTTTTTATGGCACCGAAATGATAGACCTCCTCGATAACATAGGGGCCTTCCCATTTAGAGAGAAGTTTACCTGCAAAAAATCTTAAATGAGAGTTGTATAGCAATACATAATCACCTACATTAAACTCACGCTTTTGTATCCTTTTGTCATGCCATCTTTTAACATTTTCTTTAAACAACTTGGCATTTTCATAAGCTTGGGTTCTCCATTCATCAAGTGAGCTAATATCAAATAACCTCTTTTCACCTGCAAGTTTGAAATCATAGTTGAGCTCTTTAATAGCCCAATATGCCTTATGTTCTAGTTCGAGAGGTAAGTGACATGCTTTTCCATATACCATTTTATACGGAGACATACCCATAGGATTTTTATATGCAGTTCTATAGGCCCATAATGCATCATCAAGTTTCTTGGACCAATTCTTTCTAGACCTATTGATAGTCTTTTGCAAAATTAATTTGAGTTCTCTATTACTCAATTCTACTTGACCACTAGACTGTGGGTGATACGGAGATGCAATTCTATGATTGACGTCATATTTAGCAAGCATTTTACGGAAAGCACCATGAATAAAATGTGAACCACCATCAGTCATTAAATATCTAGGGACTCCAAACCTCGGAAAAATAACTTCTTTAAGCATTTTAATAGAAGTGTTATGATCAACACTACTAGTTGGAATAGCTTCTACCCACTTAGTAACATAATCAACAACAACTAAGATATGTGTATATCCATTAGAGGCAGGAAAAGGTCCCATATAATCAAAGCCCCAAACATCAAACGGTTCAATAACAATTGAGCAATTCATAGGAATTTCTTGACGTCTACTAATATTACCAATTCTTTGACATTCATCACAAGATAGGACAAACTTACATGCATCCTTGAAGAGAGTAGGCCGATAAAAACCGGATTGCAATACCTTATGTGCAGTTCTATCTCCCGCATCGTGTCCTCCATAAGTTTTGGAGTGGCACTTGCATAGGATCTGTTCCTGTTCATGCTCAGGTACACAATGTCTAATAACACCATGCACTCCTTATTTATAAAGATGTGGGTCATCCCAAAAGTAATGTCTCAAATCATAGAAGAACTTTTTCTTTTGTTGGTATGTGAAGCTAGGTGGTATAAATTTAGCAACTATGTAATTAGCATAATTAGCATACCAAGGGGTACTACAAGAAGTACTTATGACATTTAATTGTTCATCAGGAAAGATATCATCAATAGGTAGTGGGTCATCAAGAACATTCTCTAACCTAGATAAGTTGTCTACAACGGGGTTCTCAGCTCCTTTTCTATCAACAATATGCAAATCAAATTATTGTAGCAAGAGAACCCATCTAATAAGTCTAGGTTTAGCATCTTTCTTCTCCATAAGATATTTAATAGCAGCATGATCAGTGTGGATAGTTACTTTAGAATCAACAATATAAGGTTTGAACTTATCACAAGGAAATACAACTGCTAAAAGTTCTTTTTCAGTAGTAGCATAATTTCTTTAAGCATTGTCTAGAGTCTTACTAGCATAATGGATAACATTTAATTTCTTATCAACTCTTTGCCCTAGAACAGCACCTACAGCATAATCGCTAGCATCACACATAATTTCAAAGGGTAAATTCCAATCAGGTGGCTGAACAATAGGTGCAGAGACTAATGCTTTCTTAAGTATTTCAAATGCTTCTACACAATCATCATCAAAGACAAATGGTATATCTTTTTGTAATAAATTAGTCAGAGGCCGAGAAATTTTTGAGAAGTCCTTAATGAACCTCCTATAAAATCCAGCGTGACCAAGGAAACTTCTTATACCTTTGATGTCCTTGGGACATGGCATCTTTTCAACAGCATCAACCTTGGCTTTGTCAACTTCAATACCTCTTTCAGAAACTTTATGCCCCAAGACAATACCTTCATTAACCATAAAGTGGCACTTTTCCCAATTCAAGACAAGATTTGTTTCTTCACATCTCTGCAAAACTCAATCAAGATTGCTCAAGCAATCATCAAAAGAAGATCCATAGACGGAAAAGTCATCCATGAAAACCTCACAAATCTTTTCACAAAAGTCAGAGAATATAGCCATCATGAATCTTTGAAAGGTAGCAGGTGCATTACATAAACCAAAAGGCATATGTCTATAAGCAAAAGTACCAAAAGGGCATGTAAAAGTAGTCTTTGATTGATCTTTAGCCGACACAGGTATTTGAGAGAAACCAGAATAACCATCTAGAAAGCAGTAATGTGTATGTTTGCATAATCTTTCTAGCATTTGATCGATAAAAGGTAAGGGGTAATGATCTTTCTTAGTAGCCTTATTTAATTTGCGGAAATCAATTACCATCCTATAACCTGTAATAATTCTTTGTGGAATCAATTCATCTTTATCTTTAGGAACAACAGTAATACCTCCCTTCTTAGGGACACAATGAACATGACTTACCCACTGACTATCAACAACGGGATAAATTATACCTGCCTCCAGAAGCTTTAGTATTTCTTTTCTTACCACTTCTTTCATTTTAGGATTCAGACGTCGTTGAGGATCACGAACTGGTTTGGCATCTGCTTCCAAATTTATTTTATGTTGACATAGAGTGGGACTAATGCCCTTAAGATCATCAAGAGTATATCCAATAGCAGCACGGTGCTTCTTCAGAGTTTTCAATAATCTTTCTTCTTCATGCTCTGAAAGGTTAGCACTAATAATAACAGGATATATCTTCTTTTCATCAAGATAAGCATATTTAAGATTATCAGGCAACGGTTTAAGCTCAAACACGGGATCACCCTTAGGTGGAGGGGGATCCCCTAGGATTTCAACAGGCAAATTGTGTTTTAGAATAGGTTCCTGTTTAAAGAATACTTCATCTATTTCCCTTCTTTCATTCATAAACATATCATTCTCATGGTCTAGCAAATATTGTTCTAAAGGATCACTAGGAGGTACTGCAATAGAAGCAAGACCAATAATTTCATCCTCACTAGGCAATTCTTCTTCACGGTGCTGTTTACTAAATTTAGAGAAATTAAACTCATGAGTCATATCATCTAAGCCGACAGTAACAACATCCCTTGTGCAATCTATGGTAGCATTAACAGTATTTAAGAAGGGTCTACCAAATATAATGGGAAAAAGCTATCTTGTGGGGAACCAAGAACAAGAAAATCAGCAGGATATTTAGTTTTCCCACACAAGACTTCAACATCTCTAACAATTCCCATTGGTGAAATAGTATCTCTATTAGCAAGTTTAATAGTAACATCAATTTCTTCTAACTCAACAGGTGCAATGTCATGCATAATTTCTTCGTATAAGTCAATAGGTATTGCACTAGCACTAGCACCCATATCACATAAGCCATGATAACAATGATCTCCTATTTTAACAGAAATAACAGGCATGCCTACCACGGGTCTAGGTTTATTTGTATCACGGGGTTTAGCCATTCTAGCAGTTTCATTATAGAAGTAAATAACATGCCCATCTATATTATCAGACAAGAGATCTTTAACAATAGAAATATTAGGTTCTACTTTAACTTTCTCAGGAGGTGTATATGTTTTAATATTGCTTTTACGAACCACAGTTGAAGCTTTATCATGATCCTTTATCCTAACAGGGAAAGGTGGTTTCTCAACATAACAAGTAGGAACAATAGGATCATTATAAGTGACAGTCTTTTCTTCAACTTTAATAGGTGCAACTACTTTTACTTCTATGGGGGGATGATATTTAAACCACTTCTCCTTAGGGAGATCAACATAAGTAGCAAAAGATTCACAGAAAGAAGCTACTATCTCAGAATCAAGTCCATATTTAGTGCTAAACTTATGGAAAATATCGGTATCCATAAAAGATTTAACACAATCAAACTTAGGTGTCATACCTAACTCCTTACCTTTGTCGAGATCCCAATCTTCAGAGTTGCGTTTAATTCTATCCAATAAATCCCATCTAAATCCAATAGTCTTCATCATAAAAGAGCCAGCACAAGAAGTATCGAGCATGGTGCGATTATTTTCAGAAAGCCGAGCATAAATTTTTTGAAGAATTGTTTCTCTTGGGAGCTCATGATTGGGGCATGAATATAACATTGATTTAAGCCTCCCCCAAGCTTGAGCGATGCTTTCTCCTTCACGAGGCCAAAAATTATATATATAATTGCGATCACGATGAACAAGATGCATAGGGTAATACTTTTGATGAAATTCCAATTTCAATCTTCTATAGTTCCATGATCTCATATCATCACATAGCCTTTACCATGTCAATGCGTTTCCCTTCAAAGATAAAGGGAAGACCTTCTTCTTAGCAACATCATCGGGTATACCCGCAAGCTTAAATAATCCACAAACCTAGTCCACATATATTAGGTGTTCATCAGGATGCTTTGTTCCATCTCCTGTAAAAGGATTAGCTAGCAGTTTTTCTATCATACCCGAAGGATACTCATAAGGAATTTCATCTTCAATAGGTTCAGTAGGTTGAGGAGCAACTCTTTGCTCTACTGGTCGGGGTGAAGATACCCCGAACAAGCCCCTCAGAGGATTACTTTCCATAGTAACAAGTGACAGTAAATTTCAGCACACTATATAAATTTTTCCTTACCAAATTCCACCTACCAAAGGCGCTTCACTCCCCGACAACGGCGCCAGAAAAGAGTCTTGATGACCCACAAGTATAGGGGATCTATCGTAGTACTTTCGATAAGTAAGATTGTCGAACCCAACGAGGAGCAGAAGGAAATGATAAGCGGTTTTCAGCAAGGTATTCTCTGCAAGTACTAAAATAAGTGGTAACAGATAGTTTTGTGATGAGATAATTTGTAACGAGCAACAAGTAACAAAAGTAAATAAAGTACAGCAAGGTGGCCCAATCCTTTTTGTAGAAAAGGACAAGCCTGGACAAACTCTTATACAAGGAAAAGCGCTCCTGAGGACACATGGGAATATCGTCAAGCTAGTTTTCATCACGTTCATATGACTCGCGTTCGGTACTTTGATAATTTGACATGTGGGCGAACCAGTGCTTGGGTGCTGTTCATACTTGAACAAGCATCCCACTTATGATTAACCTCTATTGCAAGCATCCGCAACTACAACAAAAGTATTAAGGTAAACCTAACCATAGCATGAAACATATGGATCCAAATCAGCCCCTTACGAAGCAACGTATAAACTAGGGTTTAAGCTTCTGTCACTCTAGCAACCCATCATCTACTTATTACTTCCCAATGCCTTCCTCTAGGCCCAAATAATGGTGAAGTGTTATGTAGTCGACGTTCACATAACACCACTAGAGGCTAGACAACATACATCTCATCAAAATATCGAACGAATACCAAATTCACATGACTACTAATAACAAAACATCTCCCTTGTCCTCAGGAACAAACGTAACTACTCACAAAGCATATTCATGTTCATAATCAGAGGGGTAATAGTATGCATAAAGGATCTGAACATATGATTTTCCACCAATTAAACCAACTAGCATCAATTACAAGGAGTAATTAACACTACTAGCAACCTACTAGCACCAATCCCGGACTTGGAGACAAGAATTGGATACAAGAGATGAAATAGGGTTTTGAGATGAGATGGTGCTGATGAAGATGTTGACGGAGATTGCCCTCTCCCGATGAGAGGAGCGTTGGCGATGACGATGGCGATGATTTCCCCCTCCGGGAGGGAAGTTTCCCCGGCAGAACTGCTCTGCCGGAGTCCTAGATTGGTTCCGCCAAGGTTCCGCCTCGTGGCAGCGGAGTTTCGTCCCAAAAGGTTGCTTCTTATTTTTTCTCAACAAAAGACTTCATATAGGAGACGATGGTCATCGGAGAGCCACCAAGGGGCCCACAAGGTAGGGGGCGCGCCCTAGGGGGGCGCGCCCTAGGGGGGCGCGCCCCGCACCCTCGTGGAAAGGGTGTGGGCCCCCTGGTCTTCATCTTTGGTGAGGATTTTTCATTATTTATTATAAGGTATTCCGTGGAGTTTCAGGACTTTTGGAGTTGTGCAGAATAGGTCTCTAATATTTGCTCCTTCTCCAGCCCAGAATTCTAGCTGCCGGCATTCTCCCTCCTTATGTAAACCTTGTAAAATAAGAGAGAATAGCCATAAGTTTTGTGACATAATGTGAAATAACAACCCACAATACAATAAATATTGATATAAAAGCATGATGCAAAATGGACGTATCACCAACTATTGCTTCTACGACTATCGCTACCGCTTAGTGATAAAGTAAAGCAATTACAAGGCGATTGCATTGCATACAATAAAGCGACAACCATATGGCTCCTGCCAGTTGCCGATAACTCCATTACAAAACATGATCATCTCATACAATAAATATAGCATCATGTCTTGACCATATCACATCACAACATGCCCTGCAAAAACAAGTTAGACGTCCTCTACTTTGTTGCTGCAAGTTTTACGTGGCTGCTGCGGGCTTAGCAAGAACCGTTCTTACCTACGCATCAAAACCACAATGATAGTTCGTCAAGTTGGTTCTGTTTTAACCTTCTCAAGGACCGGGCGTAGCCACACTCGGTTCAACTAAAGTTGGAGAAACTGACACCCGCCAGCCACCTGTGTGCAAAGCACGTCGGTAGAACCAGTCTCGCGTAAGCGTATGTGTCGGTGTCAAAACCGGCGGATCTCGGGTAGGGGGTCCCGAACTGTGTGTCTAAGGCGGATGGTAATAGGAGGCAGGGGACACGATGTTTACCCAGGTTCAGGCCCTCTTGATGGAGGTAATACCCTACGTCCTGCTTGATTGTTCTTGATGATATGAGTATTACAAGAGTTGATCTACCACGAGATCAGAGAGGCTAAACCCTAGAAGCTAGCCTATGGTATGATTGTATGTTGTCCTACGGACTAAAACCCTCCGATTTATATAGACACCGGAGGGGGCTAGGGTTTACACAAGGTCGGTTACAAAGGAGGAGATATACATATCCGTATTGCCTAGCTTGCCTTCCACGCCAAGTTGAGTCCCATCCGGACACGGGACGAAGTCTTCAGTCTTGTATCTTCATAGTCCAACAGTCTGGCCAAAGGATATAGTCCGGCTATCCAGAGACCCCCTAATCCAGGACTCCCTCAGTAGCCCCCGAACCAGGCTTCAATGATGATAAGTCCGGCGTGCAGTATTGTCTTTGACATTGCAAGGCGGGTTCTTCTCCAAATCTTGAACATCTGTTAAGTAGTGTCCGGTTCCCATAAATGTCGGACTTCTTGGCTTCTGTGCCCAATAAGGGCCATCTTCCATGCGTCGAGAGAATGCGAGGAGCCAGGGCATTTTTACATTCGCCCCCCTAGCCAGGTAAATAAATTGTCTATTAAAGGGATGGGGATTCTTAGATCCAATCCACACCATCCTCCCACGGCAAGAATCCATCAGAGCGCGCTCGGAAAAAATCCATTCCAACATGGCCGACCACCGCAGCTCCTCCTCCCGCCCCCGTAGCCCTAAGCCCGGTGATTGGGAGAGGTGTTCTGTCCCGCACAGTCGATTAGTAGAGCTGCAGACTCAGGGATTTCTCCCTCCAGCGTATATGGTCCCCGTCCGAGCCGAGCTCGCCACCTATAATGGCGGGGAGCAAGCGGAGAGCTTCCCCAACCCCTCTATGGGGGAGCGGGTGTGCCTTGTCCCTTACTTACTAAGGGGACTCGGATTTCCAATTCATCCGTTCCTCCGCGGGCTGCTGGAGTTTTACGGCCTCCAACTGCATAATTTCACCCCTGCTTCCATATTACACATCGCCGGCTACGTTGCCCTTTGCGAGCTATTTCTGGGCGGCGAGGCTCATTTCAAGCGGTGGAAAAGAGGTTATTTTGCCTTGTGCCCCGCACACAGAAGGGGTCACTTTATCAAGTGGGCAGAGCCGAAATATGGCGCATCACCAAAACCAGATACCTGTCCGGTACTCCGAAGAAGACGTCCGAAGACTGGCCTTCGGAGTGGTTTTATATGGAGGACGTCCCCCTTCCAGACCCTGTTCGGTGGGGTCTTCCTGAGTTCAACAATGTTCCTCTGAAGAAATGCCGAAGCTGGCGCCCACGGAGCCCCCAGGAGGAAGACAATGGAGAATTCCTTTACCTGGTGAACCGGATTAAAGCGCTGGCTCAATCAGGTTTGACAATAATCGAGATTATGTCAATATGCATAACGCGGGGAGTGCAGCCACTTCAATATCGAGGGCACCCCTATGGTGTTTTAACGGGGAAGATGATCCCACCCGTTGTGGGCGTAAGGGACCAGACTCCGCTGCTGCTTTAGCAAAAATTCTGTCCGAGTTGTTCAAGGGAGAGGAAGAGGAGTTCATCCATATCAAGCCACGGATGGATTCTCCATGTACAGCCCTCCAAGCTAGTTGAGTTATACCTCTTTACTCCCATTCTTCCCGCATTCTTCGTCGTAGGTACTCACCTTGCCGCTTTTCGGCAGAAACTGCGAAAAGCTGTAAGGGAGGTCAACAGCCCATTTCAACAACCAGAGGACCCTGACTGGGCCCTCGGTCCCGGTGAGGGACTCCTGGATTAGGGGGTCTCCGGGCAACCGGACTATATCCTTTGGCCAGACTGTTGGACTATGAAGATACAAGATTGAAGAGTTCGTCCCATGTCCGGATGGGACTCTACTTGGCGTGGAAGGCAAGCTAGGAAATACGGATATGTATATCTCCTCCTTTGTAACCGACCTTGTGTAACCCTAGCGCCCTCCGGTGTCTATATAAATCGGAGGGTTTTAGTCCGTAGGACAACAGACAATCATACCATATGCTAGCTTCTAGGGTTTAGCCTCTCTGATCTCGTGGTAGATCAATTCTTGTACTACTCGTATCATCAAGAACAATCAAGCAGGACGTAGGGCATTACCTCCATCAAGAGGGCCCGAACTTGGGTAAATATCGTGTCCCCTGGCTCCTGTTACCATCCGCCTTAGACGCACAGTTCGCGGACCCCCTACCCGAGATCCGCCGGTTTTGACACCGACATTTGTGCTTTCATTGAGAGTTCCGCTGTGTCGTCATCATAAGGAGGATGGCTCGTCTCGTTGTCAAGAACAACATCACCTCTGGGGGAGCCCTGGATGTAGGCCAAACTCTTTGATTAGGCGGCTTCGTCATGGCTGCCCGCTCGGCCGCTGCGTCGACGATGACTTCTCGGGTCATCAAAAATAGCCTCCACATTGGCTGGAAATTTGCCGAGCAGATGGATCCAATGGAGCTCTCCTCTTTGAACGAGCTCTTGGATCGCATCACCGCTCTGGGAGTCACTACGGACTACGATCGGATCGGGCTTAAACCCGACCAAAGGGAGATTAACTCCCCGCCGGTCACCCATCAGATAGCTGTGGTGGAGGAGCAATGCGGCGATTCTCCCTCTATCCCGAGGACGAACTATGTCCGGATCCCCGAGCTCTCCGAGCCGGATACCCGCTCATGGGAGGACACCGCCTTAACCCTGAAACCAGAATCAAGCCATATACCGAACCCGCGGGGCAACATCCCGGAGCCCGAACTTCCAAGATCGGAAACTCCCCTGCCCAGGGACTGCAGATTGGGTCAAGGTTTGGACTTAAATCTACCCACCCACCCAAATACAAACGATCTTTCCCACATTAGGCAAGCGCCCTAAGAGACAATACATCACTATTGGGCCAGATTCCTCCTTGTAATGAACAAGGTCAAGGACTGTTGCGAGGAAGACGCAATTTCGTTCTTTTGCAACAATTGCACGGACAAGGGAGTCCTCAACGCCATAAGTCACCGCGACATAGCACACTTCCCTGACTTGGCGGCCATAGTACGGAAATACTGTGCGATGGAAAGTGCCTGGAAAACCCAAACACAATTTTGGGATACTCCGGCTCGGACAAAACCCCCAGTCCAGACTAAAAGGGTGCACTTTCATAAGTCGCCCGACTCAATTACAAAGAAGCAAAATCCCACTAAAGTGCATGGAACCGTGTTGGAGGGATGGCTTAACAGCCCTGCAAATTCCACAGTACAATGGATGCCATATCAACACACAGCCTTAGAGCATGTTGGGTACTCCGTCAGGTGGCCAAAAGCGGTGAGGATCTCCTCACCCAACATATCTCAGAACACCTTCCCACGGATAATAATATAGTATTAATGGTCTCCGAGACCTTTGCCTCAAATAATAGGCGTAAGCGAGCACTCTGCAGCCTTGCCGAAGTCTGCCACATGGCAGCAATAAATCCATGGAGCGACATGGCTATTACCTTCAATGCCAGTGACGAACCTAAATTCCGAACAGCCCGAGCGCCAGCCGCTTTGGTCCTCAGTCCAATTGTGGACAGCTTTCGGCTTACCAAGGTGCTCATGGACGGCGGTAGCGGATTAAACCTCATCTATGAGGAAACTCTCCAAAAAATGGAAATAGACAGCAGCCACATTGAGGAAAGCAGTACGACCTTCCGAGGAATCATCCGTAGTCGGGAGGCACGTTGCGCTGGGAAAATCACACTTGATGTGGTATTCGCCCCGTTCAGTAGCGGATACCACACCCTTCTAGGGCGGGAGGCATTCACGATTTTTCAAGACATACCCCATTATGGGTACATGAAGCTCAAAATGCCCAGACCCAATGGAATCATCACTCTAGTTAGTGATCCGGACATAGCACTCCGCGCCGAGAACAAAATAGCCGCACTAGCCCTCGAGACATTATCCGAAGCCCTTGTGGCAGAGGAGTTAACCGTGCTACGCTCCACGGTGGATAGGGACGACGTGATACTAGACAAAAGATCCAAGTCCACATCCTTTAAAGCAGCGGACGAAATAGTCAAATTCCAAGTCCATCCAACGGACGTCACAAAAACAGCATCCATCGGGGCACAGTTAAACCCCGCTGTAGACGCCACACTATGGGAGTTTCTTCACGAGAATTGGGACATATTCTCCTGGCATCCTTCAGACATGGAAGGAATCCCACGCAGATTGGCCGAGCATAGCCTTAATGTCCTAAAAGGATTCAAGCCGGTCAAGCAGACTCTTCGGCGTTTCTCTGAACCTCAGCGACAAGCCATGGGAGAAGAGCTAGCCAAGCTACTGGAGGCCGGATTTATTAGAGAAATAAAACATCCGAACTGGCTAGCAAACCTGGTGGCGGTACCAAAGAAGGACAAATCCTGGTGCCTATGCGTCGACTTCAAAGATGTTAATAAGGCTTGCGCAAAGCATCCCTTTCCACTCCCTCGCATCGATCAAATCATCGACGCTACCGCAGGACACGAATCATTGTGCTTCCTCGACCCATACTCCGGTTACCACCAGATTAAGATGGCGGAGTCTGATCAAGCCACAACGGAATTTATCACGCCATATGGCCCCTTCTGTTTTACCACAATGCCCTTCGGGATCAAAAACGCCGGCGGAACATATCAGCGCATGATCCAGGCATGTCTGGAAAAGAAGATCAGCAAGACTGTGGAGGCATATGTAGATGATGTGGTCATTAAAACTAGACTCGTCGACTCTTTAATAGACGACTTGAGGCTCATGTCCACCAATCTCCGAACATACGACATTAAGCTCAATCCGGAAAAATGCATTTTCGGCTTTCCCGCTGGAAAGCTCCTCGGCTTCATCGTTTCCAGTAGAGGAATTGAAGCAAATCCGGCTAAAATCCAAGCTCTGTCACAGTTGGCTATCCCAACTAACCTCGACTAAATCCAGAAATTGACTGGATGTGTGGCGGCTTTAAGCCGCTTTATCTCCCGGTTAGGAGAAAAGGCACTTCCCCTTTATCGCCATCTTCGGTGCACCGAACACTTCGAGTGGACGGACGCAGCCACGGCCGGACTGGAAGAAATAAAAGCCATCCTGGCTACCAACCCAATCTTGGCCGCGCCAACTGTTGGCGAACCAATGCTATTATATATAGCGGCAACTCATTAAGTTGTAAGTGCAGTGCTCGTTGTCGAACGAGAGATGGACGGACATGAATTCCCACTTCAAAAGCCGGTATATTATGTATCCACCGTCCTCACTGCATGCAAATAACGGTATCCACATTATCAAAAGACAGGATACGCGGTATTCACGGCATCCCGGAAATTACGACACTACTTTCAAGAGTTTTCAATCACGGTGGCCTCCGAAGTACCACTCAATGACATAATAAACAACCCCGATGCCACAGGCCGGATTGCCAAATGGGTCATCGAGCTCCTCCCGTTCGACATAACATACAAACCATGGTGAGCCATTAATTCGCAAGTATTGGCCGATTTCGTAGCCGAATGGACAGAAGCCGAACTCCCTAAAGAGTACGGCGCATACTCCAATTGGATCATGCACTTCGATGGCTCTAAAATGCTGGCTGGCCTAGGGGTTGGCGTCGTCCTGACGTCCCACACCACAGATCAGTACAATACGTGCTCCAAATACTATTTACAGACTCCAATAACGTGTCCGAATATGAGGGCCTTCTACACGGTCTCCGGATGGCACTCTCCATGGCATTCAACGTCTGGAGGTGCGCGGGGACTCAAACCTCGCAATATCCCAACTAAATGGAGACTTCAATGCCAAGGATCCGAAAATGGCGGCATATCGCAACGCCGTCCTCAAAATGTTAGCTCGGTTTGAGGGGCTTGAATTCCACCATGTGGCTCGGAAAAACAACCAGGCGGCGGACATCCTCGCCCGTATCGGCGCTAAAAGCGACCCTGTCCCACCGAACATCTTCCTGGAAAGACTGTTTAAACCATTCGTGGTATGGGAAGGGGACACCGGCAAAAATAGTCCAGACCCGGCCACAACCCCAGATATCGAACACTCTGACACAATCGGAGGCTCTGCCACCGAAATAACACCTTCAGCCAACATGATAATGGCCGTCATCGCCCCGTGGACAGAACCATTCCTGGCCTACCTAACTAGGCAGGAACTACCCGAGGACCAAAATGAGGCACGCTGCATAGTGCGGCGATCTAAAGCCTACAAGGTCCACGAGGAAGAGCTTTATAAGAAAATCACAACCGGAGTCCTTCAAAGGTGCATCTGCAAAGAGGAAGGACGGAAGCTTTTGGCAGAAATCCATGCCAGACTCAGTGGCCACCATGCTGCAGTCCGGGCCCTTGTAAGCAAGGCCTTCCGTACAGGTTTTTATTGACCGACGGCCTGGGCAGATGCACATCATCTGGTCCAACATTGTGTCGGTTGCTAGCTTTTTGCAAACCAAAGCCACATGCCACCTACCGCCCTCCAAACAATCCCCATTACTTGGCCCTTTGCGGTCTGGGGGCTTGATCATGTCGGACCCCTTAAAGGGGGAACCTATAAGAAAAAATATTTACTGGTCATGGTGGATAAATTCACCAAATGGATAGAAGCCAAACCTGTCAAAACGGCTAAATCCAGGCCGGTGATAGACTTCATATCCAGGGTTGTACACCATTATGGCATCCCCCCACAGCATCATCACTGACAACGGCACGAACTTCATAGCCGACGAGGTGATACTTTGGTGCAGCAACATGGGCATTAAGCTCGATTATGCTTCCGTCTATCATCCGCGAACTAACGGTCAGGTCAAACGAGCGAATGGTCTTATCATGAGCGGCATTAAACCCAGATTAGTGTGGTCCTTAAAGGAATAATACACGCATTGGGTAGAGGAGCTCGACTCCGTACTATGGGGGCTGCGGACCACGCCAAATCGCACTACCGGATACACACCGTTTTTTATGGTGTACGGCGCTGAGGTGGTGCTACCTTGCGACATAATTCATGACTCACCTCGAGTGCGCATGTACGAAGAAAGAGAAGCCGAGCTCGATCGGCAGGACAGTTTGGATGTCCTAGAGGAGGAGCGCGACGTGGCAAAAGCCCGTTTCGCATTCTATCAGCAACAGGCTCGAAGGTATCAAAGCAGAGAAGTGCGGGCCAAAACCTATAACGTTGGCGAACTAGTTCTACGCCTGCCGGAGAAGAAAAAGAACAAGCTCAAGCCCAAATGGGAAGGTCCCTTCATTATCGACCAGGTTCTGACCGGTGGAGCGTACCGTCTGGGGGACACATCGGATGACCTAGTCGAGCCAAACCCATGGAACACAGCCAGACTCCGAAGATTCTACGCCTAGCGCCGGACTCTATGTTCATCTCCTTACCTCCGTCAATTTTTTGCACATCTAGTTTTCTCTCTTTCCTTCTTTTTTTTCTCTTCAAGGCCCTTCAAGGCTATACTTGTGTCTTGGTTACACACCCTTGACGCGTTAACCGCGCTCAATTTACCTGGGGGCTTCTTATACAGAAGCTAAATCTAATTACCTTTCCAGGTTTTATGCCCCACACATGTGTTATCCTTCCGCATGTACCTTTTTTTGCTAGTATATGCATCGATATGACAAGTTTTGGCCAAGCTGGGTTTCCTGCCTCTTGTATTTATGCCCTACGTTCCCGTTAATTCGGCTAGGGCATAAGAGGAGCACCTCTGCGATTGTTACTGCCAGGTCAGCCGGATGTGTACCTCAGACTGGGTGAAGCCGAAAGCTAGGGTTCTTAAGGGAATATTCGGTCAGTGAATAAAAGATGACTTTCAATTAATTTACTACACGCCCCCAGATGTTTTTAACCTGCATTTCGCAGTTCGGACATGCACATTAGGGCATGCATACCCAGGGAAAGGAACCCTTAACGGAACTATTCTCCCTGGAAGATGTTTCTTACTATCCATGTAATATAACATAGCTAGTGGGATACTTGTCTGTTCAAGCACTTATGACCCCTACGCCTGGTTTCCATGCATACCCCGGTTTTTACATAACCGAGTGGATATTCGGATACACTCCGGACTATCGGGTCCAGAGGTCCAAGCGAAAAGGTCTGCCATGACAAATGATTTACAATCCAGCTAGGGACATTACACATGTCACTTGAAGTACACAGTCACTAAGACTGATTAAATTCTTCTTCTATACCATCCAATAGGCTGTCTAGCCTACAATCATGTTGGGAATACTTTGCAGCTAATTCTACTTGGTCATACACTAAACTGACAGGGATCTCTTTCCCATCGGGCCCCACAGGTCCGACCTTGGCCATGTGGTTTGGGTCCGCCTTGGTATATCGTGTCTTCACCATAGCCCAGGCT
Source organism: Triticum urartu (assembly GCF_003073215.2). Classification (NCBI taxonomy): domain Eukaryota; kingdom Viridiplantae; phylum Streptophyta; class Magnoliopsida; order Poales; family Poaceae; genus Triticum; species Triticum urartu. Next base: position 34,909,919 of record NC_053022.1, read on the forward strand.
TCCCTTGCACCTTGTCGGCAGGCTGATATCTTCCATAATCGGAAGCATCGTCGCGCTCCCTTGAGCTTCTCGATAAGCTCCCACATGCCTCCTGGCGGGGACGCGGATGGCCACAAAGCTTGGGCAATACCCTGCATCACCTGCCAAACCTGTTCGTGCAGTTGTGAGAGCTCCGATAGAAGATCACCCGAAGACCCGGGCATCTCATCTGCGGGACAACCCATCAGCATACCTGCAAACATAGCGCTGTTAGTAGGCTTCTTCGCCGAACTCCTTTAAAAATTTCGTTCAAGCACTTACTAAAAATGTCGCGTTGAAGCCGTTTATTCTCCTTCACGGAGTCCGCAAGCTGGGCTCGGACATCCTTTAGTTCCACGCCCAGCCGGATATTGGCGTCTTGGAGATCATTTTTCTCCTGCCTAACTCGCGTTAGCACGCGCTCGCAAACATTTCGCTGCCGATCGTCACGTGCCGTATCCGCCTCCACGGCCTCCGAATTCACTCCGGGGCCACCTGCAACATCTATTGTTAGGTGTGCATACATGCCGCATCTACCTGGTACCCATATTATTTGCAATAGTCAAAAGTGTTACCAAGGGAACCCTTTTTGGACTCCTTTAATGCGACAACAGTGGCTTCCAGCTGGGCCTTGCACTCGTCCAGCTCTTGAGACAATTGGCAATTCTTCTCCGTAAGAACCTAAACAAATAATGATCCTTAAACCCAGTTGCGTCAACTGTTTCAAGTCTCAGGGGATACTGATACATATAATCGTCAGATTTGCTTACCTGTATATCCCTTACGTACTGGTCTGTGGCTCTGGCTAGACCATTTGGAGCGGCACGGATGTACGCGTCTCCAGAATTGAAGGCATCAAATGCCTCTGGTGAGAAACAAGCGTCATGGAGTACGGCCCAGCAACGCCTATGATTCATGGCGCTCTCCACTTCTGAATTTGTAGCAGATAGTCCATCTGCATCCTCTGTAGGAGGAGCATACGGCGTCCTCCCCATGTTGGCTTCCGCTTCTATGTCCGGCCCTGGAGCCCGACTGGTGGAGGCGTGATCGGCAGCCTCTCTGGATATAGTCCGGCGAGCATTCTTTCTGTTAAAGAAACATGGACATCAGTATATTTTGAGAAAGACGACAACCACGGAGCGAGGTTTTGTGTCATACCTCTATGCCGGCGTCTCCGTCCTAACCGCCTTCCTTTTTGGCCTACCTGGCTTCGGCGCCTCTTGTTGGCGAGTTGCTGCGGGTTCGGCACGGCGTCCTGAATGCCTTTCCTGTAAAACACCATATGTGTATAGTAGGTGAAGTCTATAAAAGGGGATCCTATTTTTGGGAGTTGGGATTTTTGGTTTTTCTTACATGCGACGCAGGGAGTAGTCCGGGATAGTCGGCCGTTATGGCCACCATGGCGTCATTACAGCTCAATTGATAGAATTGCCTGTCTATCAGCTCCACGAATATGTTCGGATCCTCTTCGAGTCCAGAGCCGAGGGCCTGACCAGGATCCTCTGGTTGTGGAGGTGGGTTGTTGATCTCCCTTACGGCTTTTTGCAGTTCCTGCCATAAAATGACAAGGTTAGTACGTACGACGAAGGATGCGGGAAGAATGGGAGTAAAAAGGTATAACTCACCCAACTTGGAGGGTTGTACATGGAGAATCCATCTCGTGGCTTGATATGGATGAACTCCTCTTCCTCTCCCTTGAAAAACTCGGACAGAATTTTTGCTAAAGCAGCAGCGGAGTCCGGTCCTTTACGCCCGCAACGGGTGGCATCATCTTCGCCGTTAAAACACCACAGGGGCTGCCCTCGATATTGAAGTGGCTACACTCCCCGCATTATGCATATTGATATAACCTCGATTATTGTCAATCCTAATTGAGCCAGCGCTTTAATCCGGTTCATCAGGTAAAGGACTTCTCCGTTGTCTTCATCATGGGGGCTCCGTGGGCGCCAGCTTCGGTGTTTCTTCAAAGGAGCATTGTTGAACTCAGGAAGACCTTGTCGAACAGGGTCTGGAAGCGGGACGTCCTCCTTATAAAGCCACTCTGAAGGCCAGTCTTTGGACGTCTTCTTCGGAGTACCGAACAGGAATCCGGTTTCGGCGATGCGCCATATTTCGGCTCCGCCCACCTGATAAAGTGAACACTTCTGTGTGCGGGGCACAAGGCAAAATAACCTCTTCCACAGCTCGAAATGGGCTTCGCAGCCCAGAAATAGCTTGCAAAGGGCAACGTATCCGGCGATGTGTAATATGGAAGCAGGGGTGAAATTGTGCAGTTGGAGGCCGTAAAACTCCAGGAGCCTGCGGAGGAACGGATGGATTAGAAATCCGAGTCCCCTTAGTAAGTAAGGGACAAGGCACACCCGCTCCCCCTTGGAGGGGCTGGGGAAGCTCTCCGCTTGCTCCCTGCCATTATAGGTGGCGAGCCCAGCTCGGACGGGGACCAAATACGCTGGAGGGAGAAATCCCTGGGTCTGCAGCTCTACCAAACGACGGGACGGAATACCTCTCCCAATCACCGGGCTTAGGGCTACGGGGGCAAGAGGAGGAGCTGCGGTGGTCGGCCATGATGATATGGATTTTTTCCGAGTGCGCTCCGATGGATTTTCGCTGGGGGAGGAGGGTGTGGATTGGATCTAAGAATCTCGTCCCTTTAATAGACAATTTATTTACCTTGCTAGGGGGCGAATGTAAAAACGCCCTGGCTCCTCGCATTCGCTCGACGCGTGGAAAATGGCCCTTATTGTGCATAGAAGCCAAGAGGTCCAACATTTATGGGAGCCGGACACTACTTAACAGATATTCAAGATTTGGAGAAGAACCCGCCTTGCAATGCCGAAGACAATACTGTGCACCGGACTCATCGTCATTGAAGCCTGGTTCAGGGGCTACTGAGGGAGTCTTGGATTAGGGGGTCTCCAGACAGCCGGACTATATCCTTTGGCCGGACTGTTGGACTATGAAGATACAAGATTGAAGACTTCGTCCCGTGTACGGATGGGACTCTACTTGGCGTGGAAGGCAAGCTAGGCAATACGGATATGTATATCTCCTCCTTTGTAACCGACCTTGTGTAACCCTAGCTATTGGTGTCAAAACCAACGGATCTCGGGTAGGGGTCCTGAACTGGGCGTCTAAGGCGGATGGTAACAGGAGGCAGGGGACATGATGTTTTACCCAGGTTCGGGCCCTCTTGATGGAGGTAAAACCCTACGTCCTGCTTGATTATTCTCGATAATATGAATAGTACAAGAGTTGATCTACCACGAGATCGGAGAGGCTAAACCCTAGATGCTAGCCTATGGTATGATTGTATGTTGTCCTACAGACTAAAACCCTCCGGTTTATATAGACACCGGAGGGGGCTAGGGTTACACAAGGTCGGTTACAAAGAAGGAGATATACATATCCGTATTGCCTAGCTTGCCTTCCACGCCAAGTAGAGTCCCATCCGGACACGGGACGAAGTCTTCAATCTTGTATCTTCATAGTCCAACAGTCCGGTCAAAGGTTATAGTCCAGCTGTCCGGATACCCCCTAATCCAGGACTCCCTCAGTAGCCCCCGAACCAGGCTTCAATGACGATGAGTCCGACTCGCAGTGTTGTCTTTGGCATTGCAAGGCGGGTTCTTCTCCAAATTTCCAACATTTGTTAAGCAGTGTCCGGTCCCATAAATGTTGAACCTCTTGGCTTCTGCGCCCAATAAGGGCTATCTTCCACGCGTCGAATGAATGCGAGGCACCAGGGCGTTTTTACATTCGCCCCCTAGCCAGATAAATAAATTGTCTACTAAAGGGATGGAGATTCTTAGATCCAATCCATACCATCCTCTCCCAGCGAGAATCCATCGGAGCGTGCTTCAGAAAGATCCACTCCAGCATGGCCGACCTCCACAGCTCCTCCTCCCGCCCTTGTAGCCCTAAGCCCGGTGATTGGGAGAGGTGTTCAGTCCCACACAGTCGATTAGTCGAACTGCAGACTAAGGGATTTCTCCCTCCGGCGTATATGGTGCCCGTCTGAGCCGGGCTCGCCACCTACAATGGCGGGGAGCAAACGGAGAGCTTCCCCAGCCGCTTTAGGGGGAGCGGGTATGCCTTGTCCCTTATTTATTGAGGGGACTCGGATTTCCAATTCATCCGTTCCTCCGCGGGCTCCTGGAGTTTTACGGCCTCCAACTGCATAATTTCACCCCTGCTTCCATTTTACACATCGCGGGCTATGTTGCCCTTTGCGAGTTATTCCTGGGCTGCGAGGCTCATTTCGAGCTGTGGAAAAGGTTATATTGCCTCGTCCCTCGCACACAGAAGGGGTCACTTTATCAAGTGGATGGAGCTGAAATTTGGCGCATCGCCAAAACCGGATACCTATCCGGTACTCCGAAGAAGACGTCCGAAGACTGGCCTTCAGAATGGTTTTATATGGAGGACGTCCCCCTTCCGAACCCTGTTCGGCGGGGTCTTCCTGAGTTCAGCAATGCTCCTCTGAAGAAACGCCAAAATTTCGGCTCAAGCCAGCAAAAAACAGGCTCCTGGGGGCGCGACTGGGCCGATTTTTGGGTGCCAGCACGGGAAAAACGCCTGGGGAGGGCGTCTTGGGGGCCGTAGTGGAGATGCTCTTAGCTATTCAATCCCCTCCTCACCTCCAAGCATGGTTGCATTGACCCTTTCCATGTATTTCTTACAGTTGCGAAGAGCATGTTGGCTGTTATTTTAAACAGGGCTAGTCACACAAAATAATAACATAAATAACCTTACATTTAGTGGAGGATGAGTTGACAAACCATGGCTTATTACGCGGGCAATGATCTTATATCTTCACAAACCATAAAATTGAGCAAACCAAAAAACATTCTCATAACTCGGTGTGGTTATAATAAACTTTCAAAAGGGTAAAGCATCCTAATTGAAGAAAGCTAAGAATCATGAGACGTAGTACACGTAATTATTATTTATGCCCTGGTACCTATCCATTATGATCCTTTTTGAGAAAATGAGGTTAGAAACCCCGACCCCTACATCATTGCATGTACACATTCATTTATACTAAAGTTGATGAAAGGCAACAAGGCCAAAAATATCAATATGTAGAGTACAAGACTTAGACAACCATTTCAAGGAATGAATTTAGCACCTATGACTAAGTCAACTTCTTTTGCAACAATGCCTTCATGAAGGGATACTCGCCCTCACGTCGTCGTTGCCATGTCTAGCCAAAGACATCAAGCACATGGATTTTCATCCTGGTTGCCAAGACCAAACAGTGAAGGTCATCATATCAGCTAGTAGACAACATCTTTAATAGGATAACGATGCAAGTTTGTCATTGTTGAGTCCGAGCAATGAAGGCCAACACAAGAGTTTTCACTTCGACAAGAAGTGATGCTCCAATCGTTATCTTGCGAACATATCTTCCGCTAGTCGCATCAACCAGTACTCCACGCCGGGCCGGAGTGGCCTAGTAGACGGGTGAGACATCTTATCGCCACAAGCCAAAAGTTGGGCCTTGTGAACTTGAAACTAAGAATTGGTGGCTGATCAATATGAGTTCGGTCGGAGAAATAGCTTCCTAGCAGGTGGAAGTGTAAATATTTGACACATTGTGTCTGTTTCTTAGCACATGTGTGTTTTTGGAGTTTTGTTAAACAGTGCCATGGTATTGTAAAGTTCAAGAGTATTTTAGGCTTTGCATCTTTTAAATTTCAATGTAGGACAACTGACCCAAATCCATAAGTCGTCCCCAACATAACTCTACAAATACCCCCAGTTTACTCTCACAACGGCTTATCTGGAGCTTACGTAGGCAAATGGGTTATGCACACGCCTAAGCCGTTCAAAACCCACCCTAAACATTCTAGCCAGAGTATCCTCCTAACAATATCTCCATCATTTTGCAGTTGCATAAATTGGAATACTGAGGTAGCACATAACAAAATTGATTTGTATGGTCCTAATACTCTAGAAGCTACGGGTGTGCCACATCATTGTATAGTTCTATAAAATGTATGACAATCTCATTTGATATGTACATATCGATAATTCCATATAAAATGTATTGCAAGTGTTGTCCATTGTTTGTTACCTTTTTTGTGGGGCATTGTTTGTTACCTTGACTAAGTATATTGCAAGTCTTGTATGTCCCCTCAGCATAGGATAGAGTGGGCAATGAGAAAGTCGGTTAGGGAGCACAATAATTCTTCTTGCAAGGTGACGAGGGAGAACAAAATGGTTTGGATTGTGCTCAGTGTGTACCAATCAACAATATAACATCACTTTCATCAATTTCTGGGTACATTATTTTGTTGTTCCTCAACACGCGGGCTTTTTGCTATAATTAAGTAAACATGCCCCCCCTCCCCTAGTATTTTGTGACCCCGTAGTGTAACACGGGCATCGTACTAGTATATCGACAAGTAGAATACATGACTTAGATAACCATTACAAGATATGAATATAGCAGCTCCGACTAAGTTGACTTCTTTCACAACAACGCCTACAAGAAGGGATACTTGCCCTCATACCGCCATTGTCATGTCTAGGCAAAGACATAAGAACGTGGATTTCTATCATGGTTGCCCAGACCAACCAATGAAGGCCATCACATCAGCTAGTAGACAACGCGTCCAACAAGGTAAGGACGCAAGTTTGTCGCTTTCGGGTTCGACCAATGAAGGCCATCACATCAACTAGTAGACAACGCGTCCAACAAGGTAAAGACACAAGTTTGTCTCTTTCGGGTTCGACCAATGAAGGCTATCACATCAACTAGTAGACAACGCATGCGCCATCTCCATCACGCTCACAATCTTCCCTGGTTGCTGGTTGGGGACTAAAACGAAGTTCAGTTTATACACGAAAAAGAGGGTGGGAATCCACACCCACAACAGTATATGCATGCATTTCAAAATGCTATTAGTGATTGTGAGCTAAGGGATATGGGTTTTTTGGGTGATAAATTCACATGGCATCGAGGAAGGATCCGAGAACGACTAGACATGGGTTTGGTGAATGAAGCATGGGCGAATCTTTTCCCCATGGCAGCTTTGGAAAACTTACAGTACAACCACTCGGATCATAGACCATTGCTGGTCAACACTGAACACTATACTGTGCCCATTCATGGTGATACGTCTCCAACGTATCTATAATTTTTGATTGCTCCATGCTATATTATCTTCTATTTTGGACATTGTTGGGCTTTATTATCCACTTTTATATTATTTTGGGGACTAACCTATTAACCTGAGGCCCAGCCTAGAATTGCTGTTTGTTTGCCTATTTTAGGGTTTCGAAGAAAAGGAATATCAAACGGAGTCCAAACGGAATGAAACCTTTGGGAACGTGGTTTTTGGAACGAACAGGATCCAGGAGACTTGGACCCTACGTCAAGAAACCAACAGGGAGGCCACGAGGTAGGGGGCGCGCCTACCCCCCCAGGCGCGCCCTCCACCCTCGTGGGCCCCCTGTTGCTCCATCGATGTACTTCTTCCTCCTATATATACCTACGTACACCCAAACGATCAGATACGGAGCCAAAACCCTAATTCCACCGCCGCAACTTTCTATATCCACGAGATCCCATCTTGGGGCCTGTTCCGGAGCTTCGCCGGAGGGGGCATCGATCATGGAGGGCTTCTACATCAACACCATAGCCTCTTCGATGAAGTGTGAGTAGTTTACCTCAGACCTTCGGGTCCATAGTTATTAGCTAGATGGCTTCTTCTCTCATTTTGGATCTCAATACAAAGTTCTCCCCCTCTCTTGTGGAGATCTATTCGATGTAATCTTCTTTTGCGGTGTGTTTGTTGAGACCGATGAATTGTTGGTTTATGATCAAGTTTATCTATGAACAATATTTGAATCTTCTCTTAATTCTTTTATGTATGATTGGTTATCTTTGCAAGTCACTTCGAATTATCAGTTTGGTTTGGCCTGCTAGATTGATCTTTCTTGCAATGGGAGAAGTGCTTAGCTTTGGGTTCAATCATGCGGTTTCCTTTCCCACTGACAGTAGGGGCAGCAAGGCACGTATTGTATTTTTGCCATCGAGGATAACAAGATGGGGTTTTCATCATATTGCATGAGTTTATCCCTCTACATCATGTCATCTTGCTTAAAGCGTTACTCTGTTCTCTTGAACTTAATACTCTAGATGCATACTGGATAGCGGTCGATGTGTGGAGTAATAGTAGTAGATGCTGGCAGGAGTCGGTCTACTTGTCTCGGACGTGATGCCTATATACATGATCATACCTAGATATTCTCATAACTATGCTCAATTCTGTCAATTGCTCAACAGTAATTTGTTCACCCACCGTAAAATACTTATGCTCTTGAGAGAAGCCACTAGTGAAACCTATGGCCCCCGGGTCTATCTTCATCATACTAATCTTCCAATACTTAGTTATTTTCATTGCTTTTTATTTTACTTTGCATCTTTATCATAAAAATACCAAAAATATTATCTTATCATATCTATCAGATATCACTCTCGTAAGTGACCGTGTAGGGATTCACAACCCCTTATCGTGTTGGTTGCGAGGATTTATTTGTTTTGTGTAGGTGCGAGGGACTCGCGCGTAGCCTCCTACTGGATTGATACCTTGGTTCTCCAAAACTGTGGGAAATACTTACGCTACTTTGTTGCACCACACTTTCCTCTTCAAGGGAAAACCAAAGCAAGTGCTCAAGAGGTAGCAAGAAGGATTTCTGGCGCCGTTGCCGGGTAGGTCTACACAAAAGTCAACATACCAAGTACCCAACACAAACGCTTATCTCCCACATTACATTATTTGCCATTTGCCTCTCGTTTTCCTCTCCCCCACTTCACCCTTGCCGTTTTATTCGCCCTCTCTCTCTATCCTCCCTCTCTTTCTCTATTTGCCTCTTTTTGCCCGTTCCTCGTTTGCTTGTGTGTTGGATTGCTTGCTTGTCATGATGGCTCAAGATAACACTAAATTTTGTGACATTACCAATACCAACAACAATGATTTTATTAGCACTCTGATTGCTCCTCTTACCGATGCTGAATCTTGTGAAATTAATGCTACCCTACTGAATCTTGTCATGAAAGATCCGTTTTCCGGCCTTCCTAGTGAAGATGCCGCTACCCATCTAAATAGCTTTGTTGATTTGTGTGATATGAAAAATAAGAAAGATGTTGATAATGATATTGTTAAATTGAAGCTATTTCCTTTTTCGCTTAGAGATCGTGCTAAAGCTTGGTTTTCGTCTTTGCCTAAAAATAGTATTGGCTCTTGGAATAAGTGCAAAGATGCTTTTATCTCTAAGTATTTTCCTCCCACTAAGATTATCTCTCTTAGAAACGATATTATGAATTTTAAGCAACTTGATCATGAACATGTTGCACAAGCTTGGGAGAGGATGAAATTAATGATACGTAATTGCCCAACACATGGTTTGAATTTGTGGATGATTATACAAAATTTTTATGCCGGATTGAATTTTTTTTCTAGAAATCTTTTAGATTCGGCCGCGGGAGGCACTTTTATGGAAATCACTTTAGGAGAAGCTACCAAACTCCTAGATAATATTATGGTTAATTATTCTCAATGGCACACTGAAAGATCTACTAATAAAAAAGTGCATGCGATAGAAGAAATTAATGTTTTGAGTGGAAAGATGGATGAACTTATGAAATTATTTGCTAATAAGAGTGTTTCTTCTGATCCTAATGATATGCCGTTGTCTACTTTGATTGAGAATAATAATGATTCTATGGATGTGAATTTTTTTGGTAGGAATAATTTTGGTAACAACGTGTATAGAGGAAGCTTTAATCCTAGGCCTTATCCTAGTAATTCCTCTAATAATTATGGTAATTCCTACAACAATTCTTATGGAAATTTTAATAAGATGCCCTCTGATTTTTAATACAATATTAAAGAATTTATTACTTCACAAAAGAATTTTAATGCTTTGATTGAAGAGAAATTGGTTAAGATTGATGAGTTGGCTAGGAACGTTGATAGAATTTCTCTTGATGTTGATTATTTGAAACTTAGATCTATTCCTCCTAAGCATTATATGAATGAGTCTCTCAAAGCCATGAGAATTTCCATTGATGAGTGCAAAGAAAGAACTGCTAGGATGCGTGCTAAGAAAGATTCCTTTATAAGAGCGTGTTCTTCTAGTTTCCATGATAATAAAGATGAAGATCTAAAAGTTATTGATGCGTCCCCTATTAAATCTTTGTTTTGCAATATGAATCTTGATAATGATGGGGGCTAAATATGATCCACATTTACCTAGAAGGCGTTCCAAAAATTTGGAGTTTTTAGATCTTGATGCTAAATTTGATAAAAGTGGGATTAAAGAGATCAAAACTCTAGATGTTAATGAACCTACTATTTTGGATTTCAAGGAATTTAATTATGATAGTTGGTCTTTGATAGATTGTATTTCCTTGTTGCAATCTGTGCTAAATTCTCCTCATGCTTATAGTCAAAATAAAGCTTTTACCAAACATATCGTTGATGCTTTGATGCAATCTTATTAAAAAAACTTGAGTTGGAAGTTTCTGTCCCTAGAAAACTTTATGATGAGTGGGAACCAATTATTAAAATTAAAATTAAAAATCATGAATGCTATGCTTTGCGTGATTTGGGTGCTAGTGTTTCCACGATTCCAAAGACTTTGTGTGATTTGTTAGGTTTCCGTGATTTTGATGATTGCTCTTTAAACTTGCACCTTGCGGATTCCTCAATTAAGAAACCTATGGGAAGAATTAATGATGTTCTTATTGTTTCAAATAGGAATTATGTGCCCATAGATTTTATCGTTCTTGATAAAGATTGCAATTCTTCATGTCCTATTATTCTTGGTAGACCTTTCCATAAAACGATTGGTGCAATTATTGGTATGAAGGAAGGAAATATTAGATTCCAATTTCCGTTAAGGAAAGGCATGGAACACTTCCCTATAAATAAAATTAAATTACCTTATGAATCGATTATGAGAGCCATTTATGGATTGCCTACCAAAGATGGCAATACCTAGATCTATCCTTGCTTTTTATGCCTAGCTAGGGGCGTTAAACGATAGCGCTTGTTGGGAGGCAACCCAATTTTATTTTTATTCCTTGATTTTTTCTCCTGTTTACTAATAAATAATTTATCTAGCCTCTGTTTTGGTTGTGTATTTTGTGTTTAATTAGTGTTTGTGTCAAGTAGAACCGTTGGGAAGACTTGGGGAAAGTCTTGTTAATCTTGCTGTAAAAAACAGAAACTTTAGCGCTCACGGGAACTGCTGCCATTTTTATTTGGAAAGTGATATTTAGTTAATTATTTTTGAAGATGATTAATAGATAAATTCCTCACGTCCAGAAGTTTATTTTAGAATTTTTGGGGTTCCAGATCTTGCGCTAGCTACAGATTACTACAGACTGTTCTGTTTTTGACAGATTCTGTTTTTCGTGTGTTGTTTGCTTATTTAGATGAATCTATGGCTAGTAAAATAGTTTATAAACCATAGAGAAGTTGGAATACAGTAGTTTTAACACCAATATAAATAAATAATGAGTTAATTACAGTACCTTGAAGTGGTCTTTTGTTTTCTTTCACTAACGGAGCTCACGAGATTTTCTACTTTAAGTTTTGTGTTGTGAAGTTTTCTAGTTTTCGGTAAAGATTTGATGGATTATGGAACAAGGAGTGGCAAGAGACTAAGCTTGGGGATGCCCATGGCACCCCCAAGATAATCTAAGGACACCTAAAATCCAAAGCTTGGGGATGCCCCGGAAGGCATCCCCTCTTTGTCTACTTCTATCGGTAACTTTACTTGGAGCTATATTTTTATTCACCACATGTTATGTGTTTTGCTTGGAGCGTCTTGTATGATTCGAGTATTTGCTTTTTAGTTTACCACAATCAACTTTGCTGTACACACCTTTTGAGAGAGACACACATGATTCGGAAATTATTAGAATACTCTGTGTGCTTCACTTATATCTTTTGAGTTAAATAGTTTTGCTCTAGTACTTCACTTATATCTTTTAGAGCACGGTGGTGGATTTTTTTTATAGAAAATATTGATCTCTCATGCTTCACTTAGATTATTTTGAGAGTCTTAAATAGCATGGTAATTTTCTTAAATAATCCTAATATGCTAGGTATACAAGATTAATAATAAAATTCTCTTATGAGTGTGTTGAATACTATGAGAAGTTTGATACTTGATAATTGTTTTGAGATATGGAGATGGTGATATTAGAGTCATGCTAGTCGAGTAGTTGTGAATTTGAGAAATACTTGTGTTGAAGTTTGTGATTCCCGTAGCATGCACGTATGGTGAACCGTTATGTGATGAAGTCGGAGCATGATTTATTTATTGATTGTCTTCCTTATGAGTGGTGGTCGGGGACGAGCGATGGTCTTTTCCTACCAATCTATCCCCCTAGGAGCATGCGCGTAATACTTTTCTTTGATAACTAGTAGATTTTTGCAATAAGTATATGAGTTCTTTATAACTAATGTTGAGTCCATGGATCATACGCACTCTCACCCTTCCACCATTGCTAGCCTCTCTAATACTGTGCACCTTTCGCCGGTATCATGCACCCACCATATACCTTCCTCAAAACAGCCACCATACCTACCTATCATGGCATTTCCATAGCCATTCCGAGATATATTTCCATGCAATTTTCCACCGTTCCGTTTACTATGACACGCTCCATTATTGTCATATTGCTTTGCATGATCATGTAGTTGACATTGTATTTGTGGCAAAGCCACCATTCATAATTCTTTCATACATGTCACTCTTGAGTCATTGCATATCCCGGTACACCGTCGGAGGCATTCATATAGAGTCATATCTTGTTCTAAGTATCGAGTTGTAATTCTTGAGTTGTAAGAAAATAAAAGTGTGATGATCATCATTATTAGAGCATTGTCCCAAGTGAGGAAAGGATGATGGAGACTATGATTCCCCCACAAGTCGGGATGAGACTCCAAACGAAAAAAAAGGAGGCCAAAGAAGCCCAAAAAAAGAGGCCATAAAAAAGAGAAAATGCCCAAATAAAAAAATATGAGAGAAAAATAGAGAAGGGACAATGCTACTATCCTTTTACCACACTTGTGCTTAAAAGTAGCACCATGATCTTCATGATAGAGAGTCTCCTTTGTTATCACTTTCATATACTAGTGGGAATTTTTCATTATAGAACTTGGCTTGCATATTCCAATGATGGGCTTCCTCAAAATGCCCTAGGTCTTCGTGAGCACGCAAGTTGGATGCACACCCACTTAGTTTCTTTTTGAGATTTCATATACTTATAGCTCTAGTGCATCCGTTGCATGGCAATCCCTACTCACTCACATTGATATCTATTGATGGGCATCTCCATAGCCCGTTGATATGCCTAGTTGATGTGAGACTATCTTCTCCCTTTTTGTCTCCTCCACAACCACCATTCTATTCCACCTAGAGTGCTATGTCCATGGCTCACGCTCATGTATTGCGTGAAGATTGAAAAAGTTTGAGAATGTCAAAAGTATGAAACAATTGCTTGGCTTGTCATCGGGGTTGTGCATGATCTAAATACTTTGTGTGGTGAAGATAGAGCATAGCCAGACTATATGATTTTGTACGGATAACTTTCTTTGACCATGTTATTTTGAAGAGACATAATTGCTTAGTTAGTATGCTTGAAGTATTATTATTTCTATGTCAATAGTAAACTTTTGTCTTGAATCTTTCGGATCTGAATATTCATACAACAATTAAGAAGAATTACATTGAAATTATGCCAAGTAGCATTCCACATCAAAAATTCTGTTTTTATCATTTACCTACTCGAGGATGAGCAGGAATTAATCTTGGGGATGCTTGATACATCTCCAACGTATCTATAATTTTTGATAGCTCCAAGCTATATTATCTTTTGTTTTGGACATTATTGGACTTTATTATCCACTTTTATATTATTTTTGGGACTAACCTATTAAACGGAGGCCCAGCCCAGAATTGTTGTTTTTTTTGCCTATTTTATGGTTTCGAAGAAAAGGAATATCAAACGGAGTCCAAACGGAATGAAACCTTCGAGAACATGATTTTTGGAATGAACAAGATCCAGGAGACATGGACCCTACGTCAAGCAACCAACAGGGAGGCCATGAGGTAGGGGGCACGCCTACCCCCCCCAGGCGCGCCCTCCACCCTCGTGGGGCCCCTGTTGCTCCACCGACGTACTTCTTCCTCCTATATATACCTACGTACCCCCAAATGATCAGATACGGAGCCAAAACCCTAATTCCACCGCCGCAACTTTCTGTATCCACGAGATCCCATCTTGGGGCCTGTTCCGGAGCTCCGCCGGAGGGGGCATCTATCACGGAGGGCTTTCTACATCAACACCATAGCCTCTCCGATGAAGTGTGAGCAGTTTACCTCAGACTTTTGGTTCCATAGTTATTAGCTAGATGGCTTCTTCTCTCTTTTTGGATCTCAATACAAAGTTCTCCCCCTCTCTTGTCGAGATCTATTCGATGTAATCTTCTTTTGCGGTGTGTTTGTTGAGGCCGATGAATTGTGGGTTTATGATCAAGTTTATCTATGAACAATATTTGAATCTTCTCTAAATTCTTTTATGTATGACTGGTTATATTTGCAAGTCTCTTCGAATTATCAGTTTGGTTTGACCTACTAGATTGATCTTTCTTGCAATGGGAGAAGTGCTTAGCTTTGGGTTCAATCTTGCGGTGTCATTTCCCAGTGACAGTAGGGGCAGCAAGGCACATATTGTATTGTTGCCATCGAGGATAACAAGATGGGGTTTTCATCATATTGCATGAGTTTATCCCTCTACATCATGTCATCTTGCTTAAAGCGTTACTCTGTTCTCTTGAACTTAATACTCTAGATGCATGCTGGATAGCAGTCGATGTGTGGATTAATAGTAGTAGATGCAGGCAGGAGTCGGTCTACTTGTCTCAGACGTGATGCCTATATACATGATCATACCTAGATATTCTCATAACTATGCTCAATTCTGTCAATTGCTGAACAGTAATTTGTTCACCCACCGTAAAATACTTATGCTCTTGAGAGAAGCCACTAGTGAAACCCATGGCCCCCGGGTCTATCTTCATCATATTAATCTTCCAATACTTAGTTATTTTCATTGCCTTTTATTTTACTTTGCACCTTTATCATGAAAATACAAAAAATATTATCTTATCATATCTATCAGATCTCACTCTCGTAAGTGACCGTGTAGGGATTCACAACCCCTTACCATGTTGGTTGCGAGGATTTATTTGTTTTGTGTAGGTGCGAGGGACTCATGCGTAGCCTCCTACTGGATTGATACCTTGGTTCTCAAAAACTGAGGGAAATACTTACGCTACTTTGCTGCACCACCCTTTCCTCTTGAAGGGAAAACCAACGCAAGTGCTCAAGAGGTAGCACATGGCGATGCAAGACCATTGAGATTTGAGTCGAGGTGGTTGTGAGAAGCAAAGTTCAATGATACTATAATGGATGCTTGGCAGAAAGTAGGATCGGACCCTACAGTCAATTCGGTTTATGAGAAGTTAAATTGCATGCATGCGATGTTCCATGATTGGGACCAAAGGATTTTGAAGAAACCTAAACAGCTCCTCCGTAAGGCGCAGCGTGATCTTGAGAGGGTGATGAGAGGCCTAATTAATGACGACAGTGAAGAAGCGCGCAAAGAGCTTTCAGAGCTGATTGAATACCTACTAGAACTTGAAGAAATTCATATGCTGCAAATGTCACGTATTTCCTAGCTGAAAAATGGTGATAGAAATATGGGCTTCTTTCAAGCCTATGCTTAGGCAAGGAGAAAAAGAAATTTTATCAAAAAGTTGAAAGACTCGGATGGAAATTGGATGGAAGGTACAACGGAACTAAACCCACATATCCAGAGTTACTTCTCCAACCCTTTTACGTTGAAGGTACAGTACACCGATCCATCTATTCTTTCTAAGGTGAATTCCAAAGTTACAGCTCAGATGAACAACATGTTATTAGCTCCTTATACTCCGGATGATGTTCGTAAAGCTATTTTTAGCATCGGTGATCTTAAGGCACGAGGGCCTAATGTCCTCCATGCAGTCTTTTTCAAAAAATACTGGCATATATTAGGGGAGGAGATAACCCAAGAAGTTCTTATTGCAATTAATTCAAGGCAGATCCCAACTGAATGGAATGATACAGCGATTGTTTTGATTCCTAAAGTTGACTCTCCAGAGATGGTAACTCAGTTCAGACCCATTAGCCTTTGCAATGTTTTGTACAAGATTATATCAAAGATGCTTGCTGCTCGGTTGAAAACAATTCTTCCTGATATTATTTCTCCAACCCAAAGTGCCTTTGTTCCTGAGAGGCTCATTACTGATGACATTCTCATCGCTTATGAATGTATTCATAAAATAAAAAATAAAAGAGTGGGCCGATCGGGTCTATGTGCAGTCAAGTTGGATATGCATAAAGCATATGATCGAGTAGAATGGGTGTTTCTAAGGAATATAATGTTGAAGTTGGGATTTCATTAAAGTTTTGTGGAAATGATGATGGCTTGCGTTGCATCCGTAAGATACAAAGTAAGGTACAATTCGCAAGAAACTGAGATATTCATACCTACTAGAGGAATTAGGCAGGGAGACCCCCTTTCTCCCTATCTATTTCTCCTTTGTGCAGAAGGTCTTTCTAGTCATTTGCAGTATGAAGAAGAAGTTGGTGGCATTGAGGGAATTAAAGTGTGAAGGAATGCACCGTCAGTCTCACTCTGTTTCTTGTGCAAGTGTTATGGTGGTGACTGGTGTTGTATAGAATTTCAATCAGTGTCATAGCTTTGGGAATTGCAGCTACAATTCTAGGGTTTGTTTGAGTGAGGTTGATGTCATGCAGCCAAAAGCTTGAAAATTTGAGCTTATAGGGTTCGTTTGAGTGAGGTTCACATGCATATCTGGTTGTATTAGAGCTTTAATTAAGAGATTTTAGTGGTTTGAATAAAGTGATGATTGTAATATCATCCATATATCTTCACTTAGAATGCATAGAAGTTCATTTTTTGTATCAGTAACTATTGATGCTATTGTATCAATAGTGCACTTGTTTTCTTGTTTTATTCATAATCTCATGGGCGAAGCAGTCATACACCTTGGCTGTCTAGTGTAGATGGTAATGGGCAATTTGTTTGTCAAAACGATGGTGCAGCGAACGCTTGGTTTCTGTGTTTGTGCATTCTTATTTTCACCAACTTATGGTGGTACAATGGATGGCTATCTTTGTTTTGTCTCTCCTTTTTTCTTTTCTTTTTTGAGCTAAGTTGTGTTGTCGTATGTATAATTGGTCGCTTTGGCCATTTCTCGAAAAATACAATTGTTCAGATTTGAATTACAGGTCAAAGTATATGGTTCTTGTTCCTGGTTACGGTACTGTTAGAGTTATAGATCAAAATGCATGGTTCTTGGTCATATTTATTACCATGAAAAGCCTGTTGAAAGTCACCTTTTCACATTGTTTAGTAGATACCGGAGATTAGAGATCCTGATTCACTTCTCCAGTTTTCATTATTTTCGAAATTTTGCTTATTCTTCAGGTGATAGTGAGATTACAATAATTGTCATCGATGAAAGCACCGCTGCAGGGGATCAAGCTAAAAAGTTTCTGGAAGATGTTCATGTTGGTCAGTTGTGACGCCCGGGTAATTAAGCTACAGTAACACTCTGGTAATGATGCCACGTCACCACGATTACTGTTGCTAGTCTCGTGTTAGTTCGGAACCAATCCAAATTCAAATTTGAATTAAAAGCAAATATCAAAAGTTTCAAACATTAAAACTAAAATGTTCCAGCTAGGCCAAATAAATCCTATGTAATAATGGTGGAGAGACCACACTTTTATGAAATGTTTAAATACTCTAAAATGAATAAAACAGGGGCTAAGTCAATTATCCTAATGCTTTTAAAATAGTAAACAATGCAAGCTAATTAATTAATGTGCCAAATTAATTTTGGCAGTGGAATGTTTTGAAACACTATTTTAGGTGCTATTGTGGTATTTTATAAAACTAAGTTTATTAGAATATAAACAGACAACAATAAACGGTAATAAACAAAAGAAAAATCAAAACTAAAAGAAAAAGAAAAGAAAAGCCCCTCCCTTTCCCCACTAGGCCTCTTGGCCCAGTCGACTAAGCCGACCAAGCCGGCCCAGCCGCCCCCCCCAATCGGTTCCCTTAACCCCCCCCCGACCGGGGAACCCTAACCCCCTCCCCCCCCCCGTCGCCGCACACCCCCACTCCCCCGCTGGATCTGGATCCGGCCACGACGCCCCGACCCCGTCGCCGATTCGAACCGCGCCAACCGTCGCCTCGCGCTAGGACGACGCCGCCCGGAACGCCGCCTCGCTGACGTTCCTCCTCGTCGGCGCCGTCGTCCCCGACTCCTCCTCAACCCCCGTTGCCACGACCCTGCACCTGCCGTGAGCCGCTGCCCTCTCCTCCTTGCCTCTCTGCCCGCCCCGCTCCGGCGCGGTGCGCGCTCACCGCATCCGCTGGCGCCGACCCGCATCCGAGCTCGTGTGTGCCTCGCCTCGCTCCTCCGCCCTACCGCGCACGCCCGCGCGCTCGACGTCATGCCCGCCCGATCCTGCCGCTGCCCAAGGCCGCTGCGGCCACCTCCTTCGCCGTGCACGTCATTCCCTAGACAAGCCAACGCACGCGCTCACCGCGTTGGGCCCATGCCCCGCACGCGCCCGTCTCTTCCTCCATCCAACTGCCGCTGCTGCATCGTCTTCGGCCGACCCGCGCGCCATACCCTCCTCGCTGGAGCTTCCTTGCGGCTTGGCCCCGCCGCTGCTTGCCGGCCGGCGCTGCTGTGCCGCCCCGCCGCTGCCCTCTGCTCGCGTACGTCGCTCCGCCCATGCCCCGCTCGCTGCTGCGACGCAGCCTCTCGCCGTTGCCAGCTCTTCCCTCTCCACCTCACGCCGCTCGCCTGCAGCCTCCTTGCTGGCCGTCGTCCCAGTCCGTTTCTGGCGGACTGCGGCAGCCCCGCTGGAGCCCGAGCCGCCATGGTGCCGTGCGTGCCCAGGTCCGGCCTTCATGGGCGTCCGCGCCCGTAACCCGTCGCCCGCAACGCACAAACCCGCTAAGAACCCCCCTGCCTATGACACAGGGGGCCCACGCCCCAGGACGTTTTTAAAAAAAAGAATAATAAAAAAAATAATAATAAATAAATAATAATTAAAATAATTAATTGATTAATTAATTAATTAAGTGAATTAATCCTGATTAGATTAACCTAATCAATTAACTAAACCCTAATTAACCTAACAGAGTATGACAGGTGGGTCCCACTGGACCCACGCGTCAGTTTGACCCAGTCAACCCCTGTTGATTGCTGACGTCAGCATAACATCATGTTGATGTCATAAATCCAATCTCGAATTTAATTAAATAATTAATTAAATTCCAGAAAATAATATAATCTTTAGAAAAGCATATCTTTTAATCCGTAACTCGAATTAAATTATTTTCAACATGAAAGTTGTTCAGAACGACGAGACGAATCCGGATACGCAGCTCGTTCATCCGCCAAGCATCCCTAACATAGCGAACACGCAACTTTCCCCTCCGGTTCATCTGTCCGAAAACGCGAAACACGGGGGATATTTTCCCGGATGTTTCCCCCCTTCACCGGTACCACCTCTTACTGCGTTAGGGCACACCTAGCATCGCGCTTTGTCATCTCTTGCATCATCATGCTTTTGTTCGCATTATATTTATTGTTTCTTCCCCCTCTTCTCTGGCTAGACACTAAGACCGACACCGCTGCTACCCAGTACGACTACGATGTTGACGGCCCCTCTCTCTTGCCAGAGCAACCAGGCAAGCCCCCCCCCCTTGATCACCAGATATGGCCTACTCTACTCTCTACTGCTTGCATTAGAGTAGTGTAACATGTTACTGCTTTCCGTTAATCCTATCCTGATGCATAGCCTGTCCTTGCTACTACTATTGATACCTTACCTGCAATCCTAAATGCTTAGTATAGGATGCTAGATTATCATCAATGGCCCTACATTCTTGTCTGTCTGCCATGATATACTATCGGGCCATGATCACTTGGGAGGTGGTCACGGGTATATACTTATGTATTATATATGATACTTGTGGTGATTAAAGTCGGGTAGGCTCGTAGGAGTACCCGCGAGTGATTCCGATGTTGGGGGCTGAAGGGGCAGGTGGCTCCATCCCGGTAGAGGTGGGCCTGAGTTCCCAAAGGCCCCCGACTGTTACTTTGTGGCGGAGCGACAGGGCAGGTTGAGACCACCTAGGAGAGAGGTGGGCCTGGCCCTGGTCGGTGTTCGTGGTTGTTTCAAAATAACACGCTTAAAGAGATCTTGGTATTTGATCTGAGTCTGGCTATTGGTCTATACACACTAACCATCTACGCGGGGACAGTTATGGGCACTCGACGTCGTGGTATCAGCCGAAGCCTTCGTGACGTCAGCGATTGAGCGGCAGGCGCCGGGTTGGACCACGTAACGCAACTTCCTTTGTAATGGAGGTTGCTAGGTCTGCTCTCCAGCCGCCCACACAATGTGCAGGTGAGCAATGGGCGATGGGCCCAGACCCCTGCGCCATAGGATTTAGACCGGTGTGCTGACCTCTCTGTTGTGCCTAGGTAGGGTTGCGACGTGTTGATCTTCCGAGGCCAGGCATGACCCAGAAAAGTGTGTCCAGACAAAGGGGATCGAACGTGTTGGGAAATGTGGTGCACCCCTACAGGGAAGTTGATCTATTCGAATAGCCGTGTCCCTCGGTAAAAGGATGACCCGGAGTTGTACCTTGACCTTATGACAACTAGAACCGGATACTTAATAAAACACACCCGTCCAAGTGCCGGATACAACCGGTGGTCGCTCTCTCACAGGGCGACGAGAGGAGGATCATCGTTTAGGTTTATGCTATGCAATGCTACTTGGTGAACTTACCATCTACTCTCTTCTTCTGCTGCAAGATGGAGGTGGCCAGAAGCGTAGTCTTCGACAGGACTAGCTATCCCCCTCTTATTACGGCATTCTGCAGTTCAGCCCACATATGATACCCTTATTCCATTTGATACCAATGCATACATATGTAGTGTAGCTCCTTGCTTGCGAGTACTTTGGATGAGTACTCACGGTTGCCTTGCTCCCTCTTTTTCCCCTTTCTATACTCGATTGCTGCGACCAAACATTGGAGCCCAGGAGCCAGACGCCACCGTCGATAACGACTCCTACTAAACTGGAGGTGCCTACTGCTATGTGCAGGACGCTCACGACGACCAGGAGTAGTTTAGGAGGATCCCAGGCAGGAGGCCTGCGCCTCTTTCGATCTGTATCCCAGTTTGTGCTAGCCTTCTTAAGGCAATCTTGTTTAACTTATGTATGTAGTCAGATATTGTTGCTTCCGCTGACTCGTCTATGACCGAGCTCTTGTATTCGAGCCCTCGAGGCCCCTGGCTTGTAATATGATGCTTGTATGACTTATTTTATTTGTAGAGTTGTGTTGTGATATCTTCCCGTGAGTCCCTGATCTTGATCGTACACATTTGCGTGTATGATTAGTGTACGGTCAAAACGGGGGCGTCACAAGTTGCTATCAGAGCCGACTGCCTGTAGGAATCCCCCTTCCACACTCCTTGGCCGAAGTCGAGTCTAGTCACTGAAAAACTTTTACTAACATGGTTGTGTGCCTTACGGGCCCATGTCACCATTTGGGTGGTATTAGGATCTTTTACTCCTCGATCTTTATTTTGGGACTCTGAACTCTCTTCTACTCGGGTTAAACGAATTTGCTAACTCTAACTCTAGGTTCTCATAATTACTTCCTTCCGGAGAGCCTCCTTATTACAAATGATCGCCTGCTGCACCAGTAGATTCAGAAGTTACTCTCCGATGTTATCCCGAGAGCTTGTGCTCATTGTGTTTGCAATTCCCTTCCACCATCAAACCCTATGGATAACTACATTCACTTGCCATTCATACAATCATTCCCCGTTGATCTTGTTATTACAAGATACCCCTAATTTCTCTCTATTATTCCGAGAATACTTGTGCCTACTGCCTTGCAGTTCCTTGCCACCTCAATACCCCTACGGATAATTCCTCACACTTACCAAGTATCGCTCATCCTCAGTTGTTCATGTGTTTCACTAAGGTCTTCAAAATACTATTCGATCTTTCAAAAATCCTTAGCAGCTTATTGCTCTTGAAATTCTTGCTTGCTTGCATTATGGTTAATCCCATAAGTATAGTAATCTTATTGGAAGCCCTTGTCACTATGATTTTGAGTCCATTGATTCAATATGTTGCGAATGCTCGCAATCCTCAATCAGATCCTAGAATTTATCCTTTCGGCTCAGGCATCATTTTAAGGATGAGCTGGATTTCGACCAATCAAATTGCCATTGATTGTACCCCTAAGGCTACTCAACTTATCCATCCCTAATCAGAGCATTGCTTCTGATCCCTTGTCTTGGAATTCATAATTCATTTGCATTTGAGCTTTGAGTTAGTCAGTTGTTTCTATAATCCGACCTCCTTGCATTCTTTCTTCCTCTGATTGAGTACCGATGCTTACATCAGATCCCATGTGGACCACCAGATCCTTTGTTGTATTTTATCCGACAACATCCTTCATATTCAATCACTTTGGAAGTTCTTTCCCTGATACATAATGCCATTGGTAAATCCTATTCCTTGATTGGCCAACCATGCTCTGCTTTCGAGCTAGTGATATTTACTATTGAAGCTTGTGGTTTATGTTTCCATGATGCCCCGATGGGCTGAACCTATGCCTTCCATAAATCCGTGTGAACCCGAAAGATTTCACGGGTCATACTCATCTTGTATTTTGCCAGGTAAAACTTTTGACACTAATGCCGTTTTCAAAACAGGGAGTGGATGAAAGGTTATGCATTGGAAAAGTGGGAGTCGACATTGAACTTTGTGTTCATGCCCATGGACCCGATGTGGAACTTATCATGGAAGCTTCTTGTGATAATACTAATCCCCTTGTTATAAGTTTATCTGGTATCTATGTTTGGTCCTTTGCAATCGTGGCCCTGACCATGTTCTCGTTTGAATACCATTTCTCGTGCAAGTATAAGCACTTATCTTCTGCAGAGCAATACCCTAGTCCAACCTCTACTTTGATCGGTCATCGAGTATTACCCCCTAGTATCTCGAGATTATTTTGGAACTACATAACTTCTTATGAGTTCTTCATTAAGTAATACATTCTCACTCGTTACAAATTTTCATGGGCTCTGAGTTATGAAACACTCAAAGACACCGATAACTGAATCGAGTCCACACTACGATTCAACAACTCTTAGTAATCTTCTTTGAGTATGAGTTTGTACCCGATCACGCCATTCCTAGCCTGTTTGGCTATATCGTTGTCATGATTATTTTAACTTTGCTACCTGGTCCTTATTCTCGGAGCACCACTTTCGACGAAGAGCTAAGCTTACGTCGATTTTCCTTGTCATATCATTTCTCCTTGAATAGCAAACTTGATTTCGAGTTTGTGTCATACCCATGGTTCTGATAACTTTTGTTGCACCCTTCCTTTTGCTTGATGTCATCGATGATCGATTATATCCTCATGAAACCCCCTCGACAAGTGTGTCATGATCGTCGTCAACATTTTGATTCCTTCCAGGATATCAATTAAATTCATGATGAGAAGTACCATCCTTGCCCTTGTATGACCCGGTAAGGTGTCATGCCTGGCACACCTGGCCGGAGGACCTATTGTTAGAGATTTCATTTTAGCAAGGTTATCCATTCTTCCATGTGGAAATTGTAAGGCTTATTCTATAAGTTGTTCCTGATGAATCCTTTGTGTATCCATGTCCGACCTTTGCTTGAAGACCATGTTAATGATATCTCGAAGCATGTCGGTGGTACTCCAATTTTCAACAAAGAACATTTGAAGCCCAATGCTAAATGTTTCTTGCTCAATTATCCAAACACCGTTGTATGGGTAATGTCATGAAAATTCTCTCCCGTACCTAAAGAGTTTTCTACATTATATCTTGTCACGGATATCATGCTATGCTTGTCCTTGGGAAGGATATACCCTTGAAATATGTGCTTAAACACATTTTCCTTTCCATTGTTCTGTTTAATCTGATAATCATATTTTCCTTTCCATTGGTTGGTTTAACGTTGCTTGTGATCTATATGATCTAAGCAGTAATATTCTCCTGCTTATGTAAACACCCCGGTGTACAATTCTGTCAGCAAGACCCTGTTACTATTGTTGATGACATCCCGGTAGCTACCGATGGACGGAAACTTTGCCTATTGGCCCGCCTCGTTTCAACGAGCAGAAAAATGGTTCTCTTCGTACCTCGCCCTTGGTATCGATGTTGTTGCTGACATAGCTGACAGGCTATCCTCTGACATGCCTTCCTTACATGATCGTGCAAATCGTCACTGCCTTCCTACTTTTAACCCACATGGTGGGCCCATAACCCAAAGTTCCACAGGATCGAAACCTGACTCTCATGTACACCCCCTGTTTCCATAGTTACTCCTCACGTGTGGCCCCGTATGTAATTCACGAGCCACCTTTCGAGAGATCATCAATTCTGGTATCAGACACAATATTTATTTTCGTTGCTTTGGACCCCTTTCACACTTTGTTTCAGGCAACGAGAAGTTGCCTACCCGCTCGAAACTTCTCATGGTACCTACTTACCTTGCTCTCGATATTGTCTGAAGTTTACCTTCGAGAGTTAATTTTCACCAGCATCCCCAATGTTATCCGCCAGATAGTCAAACTTTCAGAGGCCCGTTCCTTCAAAGTTACCCCTTGTCATTTCGTAAGTACGATGGAGTTCCTGACGAAAGGACGACAACCTCCTCATGATGCATCGATGCATAGGAATGAAGTCATCACCGCTATGGATCGACCACTTCGAGAAGAGCAACCAAGACCGAGAAGATCCGTTAGAATGTCGTAACCAAATCCCTTCCCCCTTACTCCACCTCTTAAATCTCGGGATGAGATTTCTTGTAGTGGAGGATAATTGTTATGCCCGGGTAATTAAGCTACAGTAACCCTCTGGTAATGATGCCACGTCACCACGATTACTGTTGCTAGTCTCATGTTAGTTCGGAACCGATCCAAATTCAAATTTGAATTAAATGCAAACATCAAAAGTTTTCAAACATTAAAACTAAAATGATCCAAATGTAATAATGGTGGAGAGACCACACTTTTATGAAATGTTTAAATACTCTAAAATGAATAAAACAGGGGCTAAATCAATTATCCTAATGCTTTTAAAATAGTAAACAATGCAAGCTAATTAATTAATGTGCCAAATTAATTGTGGCAGTGGAATGTTTTGAAACACTATTTTAGGTGCTATTGTGGTATTTTATAAAACTAAGTTTATTAGAATATAAACAGACAACAATAAGCGGTAATAAAAAAAGAAAAATCAAAACTAAAAGAAAAAGAAAACAAAAGCCCCTCCCTTTCCCCACTAGGCCTCTTGGCCCAGTCGGCTAAGCCAACCAGGCCGGCCCAACCGCCCCCCCCCCATCGGTTCCCTTAACCCCACCCCGACCGCGGAACCCTAACCCGCGAACCCCCACTCACCCACTTCCCCCACTCCCCCGCTGGATCTGGATCGGGGCACGACGCCCCGACCCCGTCGCCGATTCAAACCGCGCCAACCATCGCCTCGCGCCAGGACGACGCCACCCGGAACGCCGCCTCGCCGACCTTCCTCCTCGCTGGCGCCGTTGTCCCCGACTCCTCCTCAACCCCCGTTGCCACGACCCTGCACCCACCGTGAGCCGCCGCCCTCTCCTCCTTGCCTCTCTGCCCGCCCCGCTCCGGCGCGGTGCGCACTCACCGCGTCCGCTGGCGCCGACCTGCAACCGAGCTCGCGCGTGCCTCGCCTCGCTCCTCCGCCCTACCGCGCACGCCCGCGCGCTCAACGCCGTGCCCGCCCGATCCTGCCGCTGCCCATGGCTGCCGCGGCCACCTCCTTCGCCGTGCACGTCGTTCCCTAGACAAGCCAACGCACGCGCTCACCGCATTGCGCCCGGGCGCCGCACGCGCCCGTCTCTTCCTCCGTCCAACTGCCGCTGATGCATCGTCTGCGGCCGCCCCGCGCGCCATACCCCCCTCGCCGGAGCTTCCTTGCGGCCTCGCCCCGCCGCTGCTTGCTGGCCGGCGCTGCTGTCTCGCCCCCCCGCCGCCCTCTGCTCGCCTACGTCCCTCTGCCCGCGCCCCGCTCGCTGCTGCGGCGCTGCCTCTCGCCGTCGCCCGCTCTTCCCACTCCTCCTCATGCCGCTCGCCGGCAGCCTCCTTGCTGGCCGCCATCCCAGTCCGTTTTCGGCCGACTGTGCCAGCCCCGCCGGAGCCCGAGCCGCCCTGGTGCCGTGCGTGCCCAGGTCCGGCCTTCATGGGTGTCCGCGCCCGTAACCCGTCGCCCGCAACGCACAAACCCGCTAAGAACCCCCTGCCTATGACACAGGGGGGCCACGCCCCAGGACGTTTTAAAAAAGAATAATAAAAATAATTAATTAATAATTAATTAATATTTAAAATAATTAATTAATTAATTATGATTAGATTAACTTAATCAATTAACTAAACCCTAATTAACCTAACAGAGTATGACAGGTGGGTCCCACTGGACCCACGCGTCAGTTTGACCCAGTCAACCCCTGTTGACTGCTGACATCAGCATGACATCGTGCTGATGTCATAAATCCAATTTCGAATTAAATTAAATAATTAATTAAATTCTAGAAATTAATAAAATATTTAGAAAATCATATCTTTTAATCCGTAACTCGGATTAAATTATTTTCAACATGAAAGTTGCTCAGGACGACGAGACGAATCCGGATACGCAGCCCGTTCGTCCGCCATGCATCCCTAACATAGCGAACACGCAACTTTCCCCTCAAGTTCATCTGTCCGAAAACGCGAAACACCGGGGATATTTTCCCGAATATTTCCCCCCTTCACCGGTACCACCTCTTACCGCGTTAGGGCACACCTAGCATCGCGCTTTGTCATGTCATGCATCATCATGCTTTTGTTTGCATTATATTTATTGTTTCTTCCCCCTCTTCTCTCGCTAGACACCGAGACCGACGCCGCTGCTACCCAGTACGACTACGGTGTTGAGGACCCCTCTCTCTTGCCAGAGCAACCAGGCAAGCCTCCCCTCCCCTTGATCACCAGATATCGCCTACTCTACTCTCTACTGCTTGCATTAGAGTAGTGTAACATGTTACTGCTTTCCGTTAATCCTATCCTGATGCATAGCCTGTCCTTGCTACTACTGTTGATACCTTACCTGCAATCCTAAATGCTTAGTATATGATGCTAGATTATCATCAGTGGCCCTACATTCTTGTCTGTCTGCCATGCTATACTATCGGGCCGTGGTCACTTGGGAGGTGGTCACGGGTATATACTTATATATTATATATGATATTTGTGGTGATTAAAGTCGGGTCGGCTCGTAGGAGTACCCGCGAGTGATTCCGATGTTGGGGGCTGAAGGGGCAGGTGGCTCCATCCCGGTAGAGGTGGGCCTGAGTTCCCGAAGGCCCCCGACTGTTACTTTGTGGCGGAGCGACAGGGCAGGTTGAGACCACCTAGGAGAGAGGAGGGCCTGGCCCTGGTCGGCGTTCGTGGTTGTTTCAAAACACTACAAGAAATACGTCAACTTGTGACCTTGACTATTGGTCACTGAAATGTCATTGCTTTTCATTTGCGGCCTTTTTTGACCAAAAACATAAGGTCAAAAGCTGGTGGTCATAAACTGAAATTAACGACCTTCTCTGTGAGAAGGTCGTGGACGTTTACGACCAAAATATGCCTACTGTTTTGTTTTGGTCACTAGCAGCCTCCCCAGGCCACGTAAGCATCTGACGTGGCAATCTGATGTGGCACAAGAATCAGCCCGGTCCAATTCGGTTTTCTACATGGGCCTAGCCAAACAATTCGGCCTTTTTAATGTATTTTTTTCTTGTTAATTTTCGCTAGCTACATGGGCTTGGGCCATTAATTCGGCCTTTTTTCTAAGATGCAGCCTCTTACTGTCTACTGTTTTTTTTTATTTTCGTCTTTTTTGCCATTGGTCCAACCAATCAGATTGGTCCCACTTGTCATGCTTATCACAAAATTGATCCCACACATCAAAAAATTCAAAATCTGTCAAACAACCATTATAACTTGTCAGGTTTCCATTTGACGGGTATTCAAATACATACACAATCATTATTTCAAACAATCCAAATAGCAAATGAAATTCGTCCAAATCAACATGGCATTAGTCTATTACAAACGTTACAGTATACTATAGCCCAGATAAGCCTACTAATGCCTTCATTTCCAACACATAATATGCTAGTCTTTGTTGATATGCTTCACAGCTTCGAACTTGGATTCGCACTTCACCTGTGCAAAAAACAAGAATGAACATATAAGAATAAGAATGTGTACAGAGCATCAAAAAGTAGACAATGAGGGATCCAATAACTTATAAGCAAGAATTGACAGCAAATGAGATGAACATAAATAGTATGACTAACACTAACCAGTATGCGTTCATGAAGTGACTAAAATGTTCTCACTAGCTAGGATTTTTTTAGTATACAATATACTGCCATGTGCAACTCTCTAAATTGATCATAGAAATGAAAATTGTAGGTGCGCTGCAGGCCGGATCATCATATTTGAGCGTTAATATTTCTGTATTACTACACAGCAACTACAGCACTAGGAGTACACGGCAACTAGTAGCAGAACTAGAAGAAATAACCAAATTGAGTCTACACCAATATCATCAGGAACATGAGTATAACAAGCATCTTGCTTTACTGGGATACAGTGACACAGCAAAATTACTAGGATACAGTAACACATACACATTGTTGATTTAACACGTTCAGAAACAGTCTAGTGTGTATATTGTACTCTGCAAGGCTTGATTTAACACAATGAGGAACATTATTGATTTAAAACATGTCCCAAGAATGAACTACTCCTGCAAATATCAGAAGAGCATAAGCACACACTACATCTACTCCCCAAACAATCACTTGCCAAACTCACAAGAGCATAAGCAAAAGACCAGTGCATATTACCCAAGTTTCTTCAGTACTCGAGCAGCACAAGGAAAAAGAGCAGTGCATCACTAGTGACTAAGTACAAACTAGTAAGATCTAGATGATATCAAACCGAAGCAAATCAGCCACATCAAAGAAAGGATAAAGTGATACAGCTAAAGAAAAAGATGGATGGAGGCAAGATAGAGAAGCAGCAGCCAACCTCATACTGCTCAGTCCACAGGCTGGTCCCGGTGGCCTGCTGGTAGCGGTCAAAGATCCCGTTGATGCTGCAAGTAGCACATGAAGAAGATGAACAAAACGAAGCCGCCTTAGAGAGGTAATCAAGCAAGCAAACAGAAGCAACGGTGTAGTACAGAATGTATCACTATAGAAGGGGCATAATTTTTATACTAGTTAAAATTGAACATGGTTTGTACTTCTCACATAAATCTTTACTCTTGTAAATTCAAAGCTATGTTTGATCCCAGATGACATGAGCTGATGATTATAATGTATGACACCCTACTGAAGCAACAAACAACTCCTGACTTATTACTACAAAGAAAATAGTTCTTCCCAAGCCTCCATTTTAACAATGTATGACTCCTGACTTACGCGACCACATTTAGTACATAATGTGTGTGTTTTTGGCCTCGAGCATCTACCAAGTAAAATTACTACCCACAAGCAGCCTTCAAGTTCAGTCTTAGACAAGCCAAAGATTACAATATAAGTGCTAGACCCAATTGTAGCGAGCCATACCGCGTAATACGCCTTCTTGATCTCACCCTGGCCGACGTCCTTCTTCACGCCGAGCACGTCGTAGTAGTCCCTCACCACCATGGGCCTGGTCCCTGCATGCAGCCACAGACCTCAGGGCAAGCTCACCAAACCGGGAACAAATGAGAACCACAAGGATTAAGGTACACATGGCATTTTCCCAGTCTGCAGTCACTAAATAAATGAAAGGAGTATGACGGAAATACAGTAAAATAGTCCAGTTAACTTGTCGATTAAGAGACTAATGAAACCGGTCACTCTAAGCATACTAGAGCTTCAAACCTCAAGCTAAACAGAGTAATACTAGTGCATACAAAACCTCAAGCTAAACAAAATATGCAGTACCTAGGAAGTAATCATCATATTTTCACAAAAACAACATGCAATGCAGACATATATACTCATACAAGAAGATCACTGCCTGCAGTTTTATTTAGATGACATACACTGCAAAAATCTTAAGAGAAAATAACTGCACTGAGCAATTTACTTCATGATTAAGCAAGCAAGTCAAGATGGCATCAAATCGAACACAAGCATAAAAGATCTGTCAATCTGCATCCTCAGTAGAGCTACACTGCAGCACTACATGTGACCAAGTTATTATATGTGACCAAGGTACCAGGAAAAATAATAAACTTGTAATACGACAATTATTTTAAAAAAGTGTTCTCGGAAACGAGCTATCAAGTGTGAAGATTCATGGCTTTCAAGCCAAATGATCAATCTTATGGCCACATTCATGACATAGTTTGTTCAAATGATCTCATATTGTGCACAAGCGTGCATATTGGAATGGCAAACAATGTTGCCTGAGGAAGCTTTCATTTTCTTTGGACGAAAAATTCATTTTCCATTTTTTTCGAGTGCCCAAAATGAGTTTTTTTGTGAAGGACCTACCATATATTTGTTGCAAAATTGTACCTAATCAATTTTCTAAAATACTAGGAAATATTTAATGCACAATTGACCAAATGGTTGGGTGTAAAAAGTTTTGATCCACCTCTCGTGAAAAAGACAAATTTCCACCGATTTAGTTGGAAGCGGGTCAAATTTGAACTGTAGCTGCCTCGTAGTTTGCTCTTTATTTTTTCCAAAAATCATTTTTGGGTACATAAGTATCTATTTAATCAGAGAAACACCAAAAAAATTCCAAGATTCAACCACTAGCTAGGAACGGTCAAGCCTGCCATTTTGACCGCATTTTGAAACGGGCATAAAACATTCAAAAAAAATCAAAAAATTGGAAAACCTTCACATTGCATCATCATATGTGACCAAGTTACCAACAAAAATAATAAACTTGTAATACGGCAATTATTTTTAAAAAGTGTTCTCGGAAACGAGCTATCAAGTGTGAAGATTCATGGCTTTCAAGCCAAATGATCAATCTTATGGCCACATTCATGGCATAGTTTGTTCAAATGATCTCATATTATGCACAATGGTGCATCTTGGAATTCTAAACAATGTTGCCTAAGGGAGTTTTCATTTTCTTTGCACGGAAAATACATTTTCCATTTTCCGAATGCCCGAAATGAGTTTTTTTTGTGAAGGACCTACCATATATTTGTTGCAAAATTGGACCAAATAAATTTTCTAAAATACTAGGCCATATTTAATGCACAATTGACAAAATGGTTGGGTGTCAAAAGTTTTGATCCACCTCTGGTGAAAAAGACAAATTCCCGTCGATTCAGTAGGAAGCGGGTCAAATTTGAACTGCAGCTACCTCATAGTTTACTATTTATTTTTTCCAAAAATCATTTATAGTTACATAAGTACCTATTTAATCAAAAATACATGGTTTGGTGGCGATACGTCGAGGTTTGGGCGGGGGCCGAGGCCCCCAACTCTAGAGCGCGTAAGCTCGCATGCCCGCCGCGTGGTCACCGCGTGACCGTGGCGTTTCCATGTGTTCTGGGCAGCCTAGGCATGTCTAGTGGGTTGGGCACTCCCCAGGTATGTGCTAGGAAGAAAATTACAACATAAGATTCTCACAAGGATACCGATCGACGCTCAAACATGAATTAGCAGCCAAGTGTTTCATTAGTGGTACGGGAAATGTACATGGCTAATGGGCGTGAGTTTTGGCTGAGGATGATCAGTTACTAAGAAGACCGTCTTCACAAATTTTCAGCCCAAATGGAGGAGCCTAGGTGGTACTTGCTTTGAAAACTACCACACTGGACATAAATACGAATGTTGAAGCTCGACTCAAAATAATGAATGGATTGAGCTGGCATTTGGTGGAGGATGGTTATTTGGGCATAGGAAAGCACTGTAGAAAATGGATACACTTTGGACATGCCAAAGTGGTACTTCCTTCACAAACTGTTATTCTGAACAGAATAGGAAAATGAATATTTTTGAATTATTTTTGAACTAGGAAAGGAAGTTTTTTTACATATTTGACGAAGATATGACCCAAAGAATTTATGAGATATTTTTGGGAATTTTGGGAATGACAAAAATATAGGTTGTTTCACAACCTAGAACAAAAACTGCCACATGGACATGACACATAGGCAAAACTGATGAGGTGGCACCTAGTCATAGCAACCCACCACAATTTACAAGGCTATGACCATCTATATTGGTCGTTAACAACTAGAAATAAGGCAGCAGACTAGCACTGTTTGCTTTATGACCATTTCGTGTAAGGAAATTACGACCTTTCTGACCAAAATGGTCGCAATGGTTTAGGGTTTGGAGCCCCCCGAACAGCTTTTTACCAATTGGTCTCAAATGGTCATAGATCTATGACCAATTCTTTCAGGGTCACTGACAGAAGGTCACTAGTTGACATATTTCTTGTAGTGAAATAACATGCTTAACGAGATCTTGGTATTTGATCTGAGTCTGGCTACTGGCCTCACTACAAGAAACCTGTTAATTCATGACAGATTTCTGATGACGATCACATAATCCATCACGGATCTACCAGCTGGGCCTAGAAAGGGCTATTTTTATATATAAAATCATCCAGACCGTCACAAACGGCTCCTGCTGATTTGCCCTACTTTCATCAATCCTGCGTGGTGCAAAAGCTGCTTTCTGATTGGCTGATACAACCCTCCCACGGATCGCGCATAAGCACCGTCCATCCCCCTCGATCCAACGGTAGGCACACTTAACCCTCTTTCTCCTTTCTTCCTCCACCCCGAGCCGCCGGCTGCTCTTCCACAGAGAGGATCGAATCTCTCCCTTGTGCTCCGTCTTCCCCCCCCCCATCTCCCGTGATCTCCGTCGTCCCACCTGCCCCGATTCATCTGCAGGTCGAGGCTTCCAGAGGCTGCATCGAGACAAGCAACGGCAGGCCCAACTCCGCTCCCTCCCTAGGCTAACCCGTGCTCCGCTGGTCCGGTCGAGAAAAGGCCGGCGCCGCACCGCCCTTGCCGGATTCGCTGATCCAGTAGCCGGATCCGCCGATTCAGCAGTCGGATCCGCCGATTCAGCAGTCGGATCCGCCAAGGTCGCGTTGGGATCCCGAGCTTCTGGTCCTCCCCGCCTTCTCCTCCGTGGATCCGCTGATTCAGCAGCCGGATCCACCAAGGTCGTGCTGGGATCCCGAGCTTCTGGTCCTCCCCGCCTTCTCCATGGACGGCAGGCAACAGAAACGTGCAAGGTACGCGCCACTGCTCCAGCCAAAGGAGGGCGCGAGGTGCGACACGACGGGGCGTGGTCCAGCTGGGCATTACAGGGGCGGGTACCACCTCACCGGGGCGCGACTCCGATAGCCAACACCGGCGGCCAACTTTGATCCACCGAACCTAGGCGCCGGCTCCGGTGGGAGTGCGGTTCTGCGTTCATCAGGAGAGCGCGTGCCGAAGAGAGCGCTGCCCCCGTACGTCACCTTCATCGACACCGAGCCCCTCATCGGCGAGGCCGCCAAGAACCAGGTCGCAATGAACCCCACCAACACCGTTTTCTGTACGTGCATCCATCTGCAATTTCTTCTAGTGCGCATAGTCATTGTTTTGTTCCTATGCACACGATATGGTTAATTGGAGTTGGATCCATGGTTATTTGAATAATTAGGTCTAGCTGCTGACGAATCTTCCATGTAGTACCCTATTTAGATTTATTATTAGTTCATATCTGCATCTCTATTGTCTGTTCTTAGATTTGTTTTGCTATATGATAGGTTCTCAAATTACATACTTCAGAATCGATGGCCTGAATTAAGTTGGCATGCTACCTGAGGATTGAAATAATGTGTACTATTAGATTTTGCTGTTTCAGATTGAACATCGATTTATTCACAGGAAAAAATAGATTGAACATAGCTTTACTGTAGTATTACATTCCAACATACTTTACACGCTCCTAAAAAATCAAGTGCAAAATTACATTAGAGGGGAAATTCAGTAATTGGTTTCTGAAATTAAGTGACATGCACATGTAAAGTTTGTTTGCTTGATGTGCTTTGTATGCATACGTATTGTAGCCATATATATCAACATGTGACAATAGTATTGCGTTTGCCTTGAACACTAAATTCAGTCTTTCAAAAAAAGAAATTTTGTAGCCATAGTCAAGTCTGCTGCCCTGTGCATGAACCAAACACAACATTAGCTTCCTTTTGAATCCTGAAGGCACCAACTACAAATTATTTTAGTGTACGAAAATCAATCATCAAAGTTGAAAAATTGTGTGATTACGAGGAATCTCATTTCTTAAACATGTGCATCTTTAGAAAATTTCTGTATTCATTAATCATTATCAGTGCACAAATAACCAGTAAAATTGTTCTACATGAAGACTAGAGAAGCCTGTTTGTTGGTCTGTAGCTATCTGCTTAAGGATGACATGCTTCTGTATTAAGTCCAATTGAATTATCTAGCTGGTCTTTTTTGCAAATACTAGCAGATAACATGTAAAGCGGTTTATCAGTTCAAACTCCATTTGTTCAAAATAGGGTAATTCCTGCAATGGACATGATGGTAACTTCTGTTCAGTAGAGTGATGCTCGTGGATTTATCGGTGTGCTAAAAGATGGTCTGAAGCTAGTAGAATTTAGTTGTTTCATTTTTCTGCCGTGTGCCTTGCTTTTCTGCCCGCCCCCACAACAATACTTTAAGCTGTGATATATGTTCCACAAGCTCCATTTTTTATGATGTCCCTTTCAATCTCATTCACAACAGTTAACTGGTCTATTTCATTAATAGAAAATCCTTTGACGGTGCCACTCTTTTGTACCAACTTTATGTTGTATCTGATTACAATTTCTAGTGCGAAACTTGCTTGTTTTGTTCAAATATATTACATATGTCCAGTATTTTCACTAACATCTCTTAGCTTTGTTTTGAAGGCTTGCCACGGTTGAGTACTGGAGCTGTGATTTACCACAGTAAAGTATTTATACTGCTAGTTCTTTATTGTTGTTTTAGATAGACATGTATATTGAGTATATCTGTATTGCCTCTGTTCGTAGTGATCTACTTCACTTACATTGCCTCTAAATGCTGGAATAGTGAATGTTTGGTAGGAGTGGTAAATACTAACGAATTGATTTTGGTGAGTCAAGTGTAGTCATATTTGTGAATGTGCCTTCTGTGAGGTTTGCGAATTTGCAAAAAAAAACTACTTTTATTCTGAAGTGTGATCTTGCATTTATGTACTTAACATCAAATAGAAAAATACATATTGCATTAGAATTATATATTTTTGAATAGAAAATATGCCTTCTGACAATTGTAAATTAGGTTTGTCTACAAAATAGTAATACAAGTGGGACGTGTGATGCACATTCTCTTTGAGGCACAATTGTTTCCTTTCCTCCATAATATGTATTGTACTGTGCATATAATGATCATTTCCTATTTCCTTATTCCATATCAGCTAGAAACCCATTGGTGTAGTATTTTAACAGCTGCTTAGGAGCTGCCTGTACCAGAGCAAGAATGACATCATCGACTTCTACCTTCTCCATCTCAAGGACAAATCTTGACACGGGCATTTGAAATTTTGTTAGTGATTATTGTGTCTAATGTCTGATGTTTTGGACACTTTTTTGTAAATGATGGCAATGTGGCTTCAGTGATGTACCTCTGATGGTTATTGTAATTGAATGAAACAATTTAATGGAAATTTGTGGGCTCGGCAAAAATTATGTGTTTTGCTAATGGAGGAATTTTTGGCTGTGAAAACTTGTATTATATGTATTGGGTTGTGCTAGCTGGGCGAATTGAATGGGCTGTGCATTTTGGGCCGTATTGAAATTATTGGGTTGAAATCTTAATTATAGTCAAATGTAGTGGGCCAAAATTTTAGCTGGGCCGGTGATCAAATGGGCTGCCACCTCAGATTCACGGAGGCCGCCACGTTAGATGATGATGTGGAATGCATCTTAACGTTGTTATTGAGCGCGTCCGTTAATTACTACCTGTGACAGTCAAAATCCGTTCATGGATCCATGACGGCCAATATCGTCATGGACTGTGTGGTGGACAAATTATGACGCGATACTGACGGATTCAAATATCATGGACGCCCTTCCATGATGGTTTTGAGCACATCCGTGACGGTCTGAGTCTGTCATGTATTAACAAGTTTCTTGTAGTGTAGTGCCTATACGCACTAACCATCTACGCAGGGATAGTTATGGGCACTCGACGTCGTGGTATCAGCCGAAGCCTTCATGACGTCAGCGACAGACCGGCGCGCGCCAGGTTGGACCGCGTAACGCAACTTCCTTTGTAATGGAGGTTGCTAGGTCTGCTCTCCGGCCACCCACGCAACATGCAGCTGTGCAATGGGCGATGGGCCCAGACCCCTGTGCCATAGGATTTAGACCGGCGTGCTGACCTCTCTGTTGTGCCTAGGTAGGGCTACGACATGTTGATCTTCCGAGGCCGAGCATGACCCAGAAAAGTGTGTCCGGACAAAGGGGATCGAGCGTGTTGGGAAATGTGGTGCACCCCTGCAGGGAAGTTGATCTATTCGAATAGCCGTGTCCCTCGGTAAAAGGAAGACCCGGAGTTGTACCTTGACCTTATGACAACTAGAACCGGATACTTAATAAAACACACCCTTCCAAGTGCCAGATACAACCAGTGGTCGCTCTCTCATAGGGCGACGAGGGGAGGATCATCGGTTAGGTTTATGCTATGCGATGCTACTTGGTGAACTTACCATCTACTCTCTTCTTCTACTGCAAGATGGAGGTGGCAAGAAGCGTAGTCTTTGACAGGACTAGCTATCCCCCTCTTATTTCCAGCATTCTGCAGTTCAGCCCACATATGATACCCTTATTCCATTTGATACCAATGCATACATATGTAGTGTACTCCTTGCTTGCGAGTACTTTGGATGAGTACTCACGGTTGCCTTGCTCCCTCTTTTCCCCCTTTCTATACTCGATTGCTGCGACCAGTCATTGGAGCCCAGGAGCCAGACGCCACCGTCGACGACGACTCCTACTACACTGGAGGTGCCTACTGCTATGTGCAGGACGCTGACGATGACCAGGAGTAGTTTAGGAGGATCCCAGGCAGGAGGCCTGCGCCTCTTTCGATCTGTATCCCAATTTGTGCTAGCCTTCTTAAGGCAATCTTGTTTAACTTATGTCTGTACTCAGATATTGTTGCTTCCGTTGACTCGTTTATGACCGAGCTCTTGTATTCGAGCCCTCGAGGCCCATGGCTTGTAATATGATGCTTGTATGACTTATTTTATTTGTAGAGTTGTGTTGTGATATCTTTCCGTGAGTCCCTGATCTTGATCGTACACATTTGCGTGTATGATTAGTGTACGGTCAAAACGGGGGCGTCAAATTTGCGTGTATGATTAGTGTACGGTCAAGGCACCAAGCTGCTCAACATCACCACCATTTGTTCTTTTCAAAGGTGAAGTGTGTCTCCCCCTCTGTTTGTTTTGATTTGGCTGCCGTCAAGGTTCCCTTCCCTGATGTGGTTGTTTCCTCATGACGCAGCCATGCCCCTGTGGTGGCCTTAATTCTTCTTCCTCCCCGGCATAGGTGCTAACTCTCTCTCTCTCAAGCATGGATGTAAGAGATGCTTAGAATAACACAATGGTGATTAATTGATACTATGAATCTTTCTTCCCATGTAAATCTTATTTTCTGTTCTTAACCATACATCAAACAACACAATAGCGGTCACTCAAAAATTATTTTGAGTAAGAATCAGGGTTTTACTTGAGCGGGAGGGCGAGGAGACTTCCCATGTGCTTCTTCTCTCGTCTGGGAGGGCGAGGAGACTTCCACCTGGCTGCTCTTGACGAGGAGACTTCAAGGTACCTACTCTCTCCTCTCCTGTTAGAGAGATACCACATTTCAAGTTGTTGTTGTTCCATGTGTAGTGCATTGTGCTAAACAATATGTACAGAGGCAAGAGACGATAATTATTAGACACCCACCCAGTTCTATCTTGGAAGTTTATGCATGTGTGATCTGCCTCTTCATGGTGCATGTGTGGTTGACCATCACATGCCAGTAACTCACTAATATAAGTTGGGCCTTCTATTTTGTAGGCTGGACATGTTGTCGGCTATTTACCACTGGCTAACTGGTTGACGCCCAGTTCCCTAAACCCCCACATTTGTGCTTTGACATTTTAGGCCCTGTTCGGTTCACAAGTTACAGACACTAGTAGAAAAAGGACCTAATGTGAGACACATTAGTCCCGGTTCGATTTTGGCCCGGTACTAATGGCACCATTAGTGCCGGTTCGAACGGCTATGCATTAATGCCGGTTCGTGTTGAACCTTTAGTACCGGTTCGTGCCACGAACCGGTGCTAAAGGGGTGGTGGCAGGCTGGCGTCAGGCCGAGGCCCCATGATCACCTTTAGTACCGGTTCGTGGCACAAACCGGTACTAAAGGGATAACTTTTAGTACCAGTTCGTGCCATGAACCGGGACTAAAGGGGTCTGACCTATAGTCCCGGTTTGTGACACAAACAGGGACTACAGGGCAATTTTCAAACTCTACCACCCCACCCCCCCCCCCCCCCCCGGTGTATTGCCATTTCAGTTTTGAAAAAATCAAAAGAAAATGATAAAAACTTCAGAAAATAAAATCCTTCGAGAGGTAGTTATATTACTACACCTACTAGTTATGAAAATTTGAAAACTTAAATTTGGACATGTTTTGCAAAAAGTGTAGGGAAAACTATGGTCAAACTACTTATTCAAGAAGTATTAATGTTACTACATAATTATTCAAGAATATTAGTGTTACTAAATAATTATTTTAATTTTTTGAATTTTGGTCAAATCTGGTCAAACTGTGGTCAAACTATGGTCAAACTTATTCAAGAAATATTAGTGTTACTAAATAATTACTGTTTTTTAGAATAATAGTTTCAAACTCAAATGGTGAAACGAGTGACCTAATGCTCAAGCTAAACTGCTCAATGTTAATAGGATTGATAGCTTACATTTGTCAGGAAAACAACAAGTGCAGACTTGGAAAGTAGGGGGAATAGAACTCCGAAGTTAAGCATGCTCAGGCTGGGGGAGTGAGAGGATGGGTGACCGACCGGGAAGTTAGACGATTTGGAATGAGTGATCCACACTTACGTAGTTAAGAGGGGTGATTAGAGACTAAATCATCAAATAATTCAATTCAGAAAATTGAAAATCGAAAAAAATTCAAAAAAAATTCCAAAATTTTCAAAAAAAAATTCAAAAAAAAAACCTTTAGTACCGGTTGGTAACACCAACCGGTACTAAAGGTCCCCCATGCCACGGCGCGAGCTCAAGCCACGTGGTGGGCCTTTAGTGGCGGTTCGTGCCAAACCGGTACTAAAGGGGGGGGGCTTTAGTGCCCACACTTTAGTGCCGGTTACAGAACCGGCACTAAAGGCCCTTACAAACCGGTTTTAAAGCTCCGTTTTCTACTAGTGAGAAATCCTGCAGTTTTCCTGTGGAAATTTTTCCTATGAACTCTGTATTATTTCCTTAGGAAAGGGAAGGTTTCCCGTGTTTTTTAAGGAAAACATAATAACATCCATTAAGACCAAAGGAAGTCCACGGGTTTCCAGTATGCATTCCAGCTGATTCCTATGCATTTTTCTTGTAATGTCGTGTACATGTCCTTATTAACAAGGTCGTATATGTCCTATGGATACCTATGTTGTAGCTTTCTAAGTTGAGATAAACTATTTCTGTGTGGACAAGAGATGCAAATTCTTGACTACTTGTGATGTCGTGCGCAGCTAATTAGCATCCTTATTAACAAAATGGTACATGTCCAGTGGATAAGCATGTTTTAGACTCCTAAGTTTGAGATACACTTGAGTACACATGTTGTGTGTGGTTTGTGTAACTGATCAACACATGGTGTTTTACATTCCTGCAGGGTCCCAATACAGGAGAGCAAGCTTCGTC
Organism: Triticum urartu; assembly: GCF_003073215.2. Lineage (NCBI taxonomy): Eukaryota > Viridiplantae > Streptophyta > Magnoliopsida > Poales > Poaceae > Triticum > Triticum urartu. The sequence goes on from NC_053022.1 coordinate 34,950,205, forward strand.
AACCCCAAGCCTTGCAGCAGGTTGCGTGAACACTACAGGCAGCGGTTGCATGTTAATTGACATGAGCTAGACCATCCTGACAGGCACCCTCGCCGGCTAGAGTGTTGTCGGCCAGTACCTCCTGTCGAAGCTGAAGAAGACTGATGAGTTCGTCGACTGATCACTCCGCCGAGGATGGTGTCTCCTCCCCCGCCGTCTAACACCGAGATAGGATCCTCCCCCCCTCCATGTGCTTCTTCTCTCGTCTGGGCGGTCTAGGAGACTTCATATGGCTACTCCTGACGAGCTCTTCAAGGTAGGTAGCTACCCTCTCCTCTCCTATCTGAGAGAGATAATGCAATTCAAGTTCTTTTCCCTGTGTAGTGCACTATGCTAAAGAATCCATAGAGAGATATCACCTATAATGGTGCATCCAGTTTTCATGCACTACCCCCGACTGAATCTGATTCATGGTTAAGCATTTTGCTTTGATTCTTGGCAATTATATATTGGTCAGTTCACATTGTCTCCAATGTCCTTTCTGTTAAGGCATATCTCTCTCGATGTAGTTTTGGTGATTGATGACAACATGTTTGCGGACTAACCGTGTGCTTTGAGCATTTCAGAGATTCATCCTTTGGCACGAGACGATTTCTTTCCCCTCAGAGTGTTATTCAAGATGGTGTAGCTCTTTCGTTTCTTGTTTGGTGGACTAGTTTCGTAGGAGTCACTGTACTATCAAGAAGGGGTCCGCTTTGGTAAGGCTAGGGTGGAATCAACATGTACACATCCTCTCCTCACCCTCTGAGCTCTTCCGCTTCAGAGGAGAGCTCATTCCCCTTCCAGATGTGCTACTTTGGGTCCAAGCGGTAGTACCATGGTACCCAGTGGTAGTACCGCTTGTGGGTTCACAGCCGCAGTACCGCTGCGGTACCGGGCCCCTACCGCATCGACTCGAGGGGGTCGCATCTTGTGTCGGGTTGAGCGGCACTTAGCAGCGGTATGTGCTGCAAGGCGATTAAGTTGGGTAACGCCAGGGTTTTCCCAGTCACGACGTTGTAAAACGACGGCCAGTGAATTGTAATACGACTCACTATAGGGCGAATTCGAGCTCGGTACCCGGGGATCCAGCGGTAGTACCGCTGCCCCCTGCGGTAGTACCGCCCTCTGCGGGGCTGTTTTGGGGGTAACGGTTGGATGGGTTCCCCTTGTATAAAAGGGGGTCCTCTTCTTCTTCGTTGACTTACCTCTTCCCCCTAAAGCTCCATTAATGCTCCAAGCTCCATTTTCGCCTGATCTCTCTCCCTAGCCAATCAAACTTGTTGATTTGCTCAGGATTGGTTGAGAAGGCCCCGATCTACACTTCCACCAAGAGAAATTTGATTCCCCCACTAATCCCTAGCGGATCTTGTTACTCTTGGGCGTTTGAGCACCCTAGAAGGTTCAGGTCACCATGGAGCCATATTCCATTATGGTGAAGCTTCGTGGTGTTGTTGGGAGCCTCCGATTAAGTTGTGGAGATTGCCTCAACCTTGTTTGTAAAGGTCCGGTCGCCGCCTCCAAGGGCACCAATAGTGGAATCATGGCATCTTGCATTGTGTGAGGGCATGAGGAGAATACGGTGGCCCTAGTGGCTTCTTGGGGAGCATGGTGCCTCCACACCACTCCAACAGAGACGTACTTCCCCTCAAAAGGAAGGAACTTCGGTAAGACATCCTCGTCTTCACTGGCTCCACTCTAGGTTATCTCATACCTTTACTTGTGCAAGCTTATCTGTGTTACTTCCCTTGCTTGCTTGTGTGCTTGTTGTTGTTGCATCATATAGGTTGCTCACCTAGTTGCACATCTAGACAACCTACTTTGATGCAAAGTTTAATTTGGTAAAGAAAAGCTAAAAAATTTTTAGTTGCCTATTCCCCCCCCCCCCCCTAGTCAACTATTTCAATCCTTTCACTTTGCTTGGTTTGTCCTATGCAAATACTCATCATGGTAGAATAGGAATTTATCACTTGAAAAATTAGAACGTGATAGACAATATTGGTTAGTTAGTTTACTATTTTAGTTAGTCGAGATAATTATATAATTTCCATTAATATGGACAATTTTATGGTCACTCCTTTTCACGCTCTTAGCATAATCATCAGTCAAGCATTTTGGGTTACAATATCTTGTGTTTCCTCTTATCAGTTTCTTACTGATTTCATGATTAACCTGGAGGTTTATTTTGTATTGCAGTGGTTGTACATGCATATGTAATGCTGCCAGAGAAGCTCCAGATATTCGGCATTCGCGGCCAGGCCATAAGGCCGGCTCACATTCATGGAGCCTGACACTGAGTTGGATCACAGTGGGGTCAGTCACGGACTTTCACTTGCTCATCTGGTTCTCTATGTTAGGCAAATTTCAGTTCTCCACCATGTTGATGTTGGTAGAGTCTAATACTAGTATTATTTGTATTCTTGTTTCCAGACCTCAATGACATGCTCTACCCGGTGGCCTCCATGATTGACCTTGGCTCATGAAGAACATCCAAGGTACTACATAAATGAAACTTTGCTGCCTTCACTAGTTGGATAATGACTGTCACAATAAGTGTGATGAATACTATGCTACTGTTTTCGACCTCGTAGTGTGTTGTCGACCTTAAACTGATAATAGTATGGCAAATTGCAGCATGTGTCTTTTAAATTCTTTGGCATAGTGATGTATATTTAGTATTTGGTTTTGGAGTTATAGTTACCGTGTTGAAAGGAAGGGGACTCTCTTCTAAGAGAAAACATGAAAAAAAAGTTGAATCTAAGGCCTTTGTTGCTTTCTATGATAGTGCAGCAAGTGACATGTTGCTTGTTTCAAACTTATGTCGAACCAGATGCATATATTGGCACTTTTTTGGGTTTATTACTGTTGTTCTGCGGGGTACCGAAATCATGGATACCTGTGTGATCTTGCATATAGTATTGCAGCCTTTTACTGGAGTTTTCCTCCTAGTGTGTGAGATTTAAACTGTCCAACCAATAAACACTTTTTGGTTTATAAGATAGCTTAGATGAGTTTAGTTTGTAGGCGACAATGTTTAGGCATGTGGCAGTAGCTTTTTATGAGAATAATAGTCTTCTTGTGGCAGTAGCTTTTTCTGAGAATAATACTCTTCTTGTGGTAGTAGCTTTTTCCTACAATGCTGAGAATATTTTTCTTGTGGCTGTAGCATCTTCATAGGAGATGGATTCAATTATGGTACTCCCTCCGTTCCAAAATAAAGTTAGTACAAAGTTGAGTCAGCTATTTTGGAACGGAGGGAGTACCTCTGTAGTCGTTTGGTTGTGTTTTTGTTGGTAGTGTTGATTCTGTAAGATATGCTTGCTTGTCATTATGGTGTGGAGAGCTTGTAACTTGGCCGCTGATCAATTAGTTAATCTTGTTCTCTCTTTGTCTCTCTGCCTATGTAGGGGCCTAGAGCCACAAACACACGAGGACGAGGAGATGGATGGATGGTGTAAATCTGAGCTAGTCGTATGTTTTTTGGTTGCTGTTGATGGCTGGTTCTCCTTAGTTTGTGTTGTGGACTGAAGAAGCGAAAGACGGATGTCGTGGTCATGAGGCCTCAAGCCATGACGATGGATTGTGAAATATAGCAAACAAATGATAGCTCACACATTGGAGTAGCAAGTAGCTAGCTCTTAGAGATCAAAATCATAGTGTTGATGCTAGGAGTATTGAGGCTGCACAAGTTGTATTTCTGCCCACACATATGTATGTGGTATCTTAGTTATAATATACTATACATAATTGTTATGATCCTCAAATCTTTGGCTACCCAACGCATTATGCTGCCAAAATTTCCAGCTGAAATCCCCATGACTTCTTCAAATTTTGGCCTTCTTTGTAAGGAAACAAAAGCTTTAGGGTGTTCAGTGCAAAATCTTGGGCCCTTGTTTGTAAGGAAACAAAAAAATTTGGTGTATATTGCATGGTAGGAAGCAGACGGAATTTGTTTTAGATAACAAAACTCCGAGAGATAAAAGAGTGGGAAGCCCCAGAGTCAAATAAAATTACTATAGGTATGTTATTAACAGGAAACATACCAATGACGACTTCGGGGTTTTCTTGGGCTTCATCTGCGGAGAGGTGATGAACGTGCCCAGTGATGTTTTGCTGGTTCGGGCATGATTCCATAAAATTGACTTGTGGCCTGAATAGAGCATTTGCCTTGCTGTTCTTGGGACACTGTCTGGCATAATGTCCGGTTTGCCCACAACTGAAGCAAGAATTGTTGCGTTGTCGCTCCTCGTGCACTGGGTTGGTCACGACATTCTTGACTTGAGTGGTGGTCTTGTTAACATGTTGTTGCCAATTGGGCTTGTATTCCACCTGAGTCTACTGCCAGGTACGAGCCTTTTGCACGGGTTGCCCATCCTTCTTTGGCTCAAACTTGCGCTTGTGGTCATTTCTAGCAGGCTTATTATCTGATACAAGCATGTGTTCCCTTTCAGCAATGAAAGCCTTGTTCACCAGAGTTTGGAAATCTAGGAAATCAAACATACTGAGAGTACACAGGAGTTGCGGGTTTAATCCGCCAAGAAATTTGTCAATCTTTCTTTCTTCAGTAACCACATCATGAAGGGAGTAATGTGACAGATGATTGAATTTTTGCAAATATTCACCCACAGACTGATTTCCTTGGTGGAGCACGAGAAATTCTTGCTGCTTAGTCTTCATAATTCCAGTAGGGATATGATACTTCCGGAACTGATCCTTGAATTTTGGCCAGGTGATTTCTTCATCAGCAGGCCACTAAGTTGACTAGTATATCGACAAGTAGAGTACATGACTTAGATAACCATTACAAGATATGAATATAGCAGCTCCGACTAAGTTGACTTCTTTCACAATAACGCCTACAAGAAGGGATACTCGCCCTCATACCGCCGTTGTCATGTCCAGGCAAAGACATAAGAACGTGTGTTTTTATCATGGTTGCCTAGACCAACCAATGAAGGCCATCACATCAGCTAGTAGACAGCGCGTCCAACAAGGTAAGGACGCAAGTTTGTCTCTTTCGGGTTCGAACAATGAAGGCCATCACATCAACTAGTAGACAACGCGTCCAACAAGGTAAAGACGCAAGTTTGTCGCTTTCGGGTTCGACCAATGTAGGTCATCACATCAACTAGTAGACAACGCATGCGCCATCTCCATCATGCTCACAATCTTCCCTGGTTGTTGATTGGGGACTTAAACGAAATTCAGTTTCTACACGAAAAAGAGGGTGGGAATCCATGCCCACAACAGTATATGCATGCATTTCAAAATGCTATTGATGATTGTGAGCTAAGGGATATGGGTTTTTTGGGTGATAAATTCACATGTCATTGAGGACGGATCCGAGAACGACTAGGCATGGGTTTGGTGAATGAAGCATGGGTGAATCTTTTCCCCATGGTAGATTTGGAAAACTTACAGTACAACTACTCAGATCATAGACCATTGTTGGTCACCACTGAACACTATACTGTGCCCGTTCATGGTGATGCAAGACCATTGAGATTTGAGTCGAGGTGGTTGCGAGAAGCAAAGTTCAATGATACTGTAATGGACGCTTGGCAAAAAGTACGATCGGACCCTACAGCCAATTCGGTTTATGAGAAGTTAAATCGCATGCATGCAATGTTCCACGATTGGGACCAGAGGATTTTGAAGAAACCTAAACAGCGTCTCCGTAAGGCGCAGCGTGATCTTGAGAGGGTGATGAGAGGCACAATTAATGACGATAGTGAAGAAGCGTGCAAAGAGCTTTCGGAGCTGATTGAATACCTACTAGAACTTGAAGAAATTCATATGATGCAAATGTCACGTATTTCCTGGATAAAGATGGTGATAGAAATACGGGCTTCTTTCAAGCCTATGCTTCGGCAAGGAGAAAAAGAAATTTTATCAAAAATTTGAAAGACCTGAATGGAAATTGGATGGAAGGTACAACGGAACTAAACCCACATATTCAGAGTTACTTCTCCAACCTTTTTACATCGGAGGTACAGTACATCGATCCATCTATTCTTTCTAAGGTCAATTCCAAAGTTACAGCTCAGATGAACAACATGTTATTAGCTCCTTATACTCCGGATGATGTTTGTAAAGCTATTTTTAGCATCGGTGATCTTAAGGCACCAGGGCCTAATGCCCTCCATGCAGTCTTTTTCAAAAAATACTGGCATATATTAGGGGAGGAGATAACCCAAGAAGTTCTTATTGCAATTAATTCAAGGCAGATCCCAACTGAATGGAATGATACAGCGATTGTTTTGATTCCTAAAGTTGACTCTCCAGAGATGGTAACTCAGTTCAGACCCATTAGCCTTTGCAATGTTTTGTACAAGATTATATCAAAGATGCTTGCTGCTCGGTTGAAAACAATTCTTCCTGATATTATTTCTCCAACCCAAAGTGCCTTTGTTCCTGAGAGGCTCATTACTGATGACATTCTCATCGCTTATGAATGTATTCATAAAATAAAAAATAAAAGAGTGGGACGATCGGGTCTATGTGCAGTCAAGTTGGATATGCATAAAGCATATGATCGAGTAGAATGGGTGTTTCTAAGGAATATAATGTTGAAGTTGGGATTTCATGAAAGTTTTGTGGAAATGATGATGGCTTGAGTTGGATCTGTAAGATACAAAGTAAGGTACAATTCGCAAGAAACTGAGATATTCATACCTACTAGAGGAATTAGGCAGGGAGACCCCCTTTCTCCCTATCTATTTCTTCTTTGTGTAGAAGGTCTTTCTAGTCTATTGCAGTATGAAGAAGAAGCTGGTGGCATTGATGGAATTGAAGTGTGAAGGAATTCACCGTTAGTCTCACACCTTTTATTTGCTGACGATTCTTTGATTCTCATGAGCGCGGATGTTTTAAATGCAACTTCCTTACAGCAAGTGCTAGATACCTATTACCAAAATTCTGGACAATTGGTAAGTTTGGCAAAGTCTAGTGTTTTTCTCAGTCCTAATACCAGTGCAGTTTCAAGATCTGAAGTTTGCCAACAATTACATATTGATACTGAGGCATTATCTGGTAAGTACCTAGGCCTTCGGGCTATGGTAGGAGCTGATCATAGTGAATGTTTCAAGCACTTCATTGAAATTATTAAACAAAGAATCCAAGGATGGATGGAAAAACAATTATCAGTTGGAGGTAAAGATATTCTTCTTAAAGTTGTGGCACAAGCTATTCCTGTTTTTGCTACGTCTGTCTTTTGTCTACCAAAAGGTATTTGCAAGGAAATCATAGATATTATTGCTAGCTTTTGGTGGGGAGATGATGAGGAAAATAACAAAATGCATTGGTATTCTTGGTGGAAATTATGTTACCCAAAGAGTGAAGGTGGTATGGGCTTCAAAGATCTATACTCGTTTAATTTGGCAATGCTAGCTAAGCAATGTTGGAGAGTTATTACTTCACCTGAGTCACTTTGTGCACGAGTTCTTAAGGCAAAATACTTTCCAAATGGAGGCCTCTTACAAGCATCTTTAAAAAATGGGGCTTCGTTCACTTGGCAAAGCATTATGAAAGGTCTTGAAGTGTTCAAAAAGGCTATATTTGGAGAGTGGGCAATGGGAATGAAATCAACATATGGTCGGATCCATGGATTCCTTCTAGTCCCAACAGAATGATCATCACGCCCAGAGGTCAAACAGTCGTATCGGTGGTGAGTGACTTGATTGATCCTCACACAGGACTTTGGGACGAACAACTCATTAATATGACTTTTAATCCCGTGGATGCTCGAAGGATTATGAAAATCCCCTTAAGTCTTCATGCCTTTGACAATTTCATCGCATGGCACCCTGATAAAAAGGGGTGTTCTCCGTTTGAATAGCTTATAGAATCCAATGGTTACATAAATTTGGGGCGCATGCAAATGACATCAATCGACCGGGAGGTTCTGCTACTCCAGCGGTATGGAGTACATGATGGAAGCTACAAATTCCATGTAAAGTTTCAATATTTTGTTGGCGTTTACTGCACGGAATTCTGCCCCTAAAAGGTATACTCGCTAATAGACATGTTGGGGAAATTGGAGGGTGCCCAATTTTCCACAAGAGCTCTGAAGATATTCGCCATCTATTCTTCACGTGTATTCACTCAAGAGGTATGTGGAGCCGACTTCGATTGACAGATTTCATCAACACTGCAACAAATGTTGATAGATCTGGGTCAGTTATTATGGAGTATTTCTTGTCTATTGATCAAACGCCACTACCTCTAATGCCGACATTGGAGATTAAACAGGTCATAGTGGTGGGATGTTGGTACCTCTGGTGGACACGCCGCCTGATAACACATAATGAGAGTTGCCCGCCGATGGTAAGATGGCCTTTTTCGGTCTTGGCAATTACATGCAACTATCAATGAGCCATGGCGATGATAGTTGTGACAGAAGAGGAAAGATGGTTGAGGCCAGACCCAAAGTTCATCAAACTTAATGTGCGTGCGGCCTTTTTTGCGGAGCAAGGAGTTGGAGCTACGGCAGCAATTATTAGAGATGAATGAGGTATTTTCCTTGCAGCTAAATGTAAGTTTATCCCATATGCAGCTGACGTAATGACATCAGAGGCAATGGCGATGAGAGACGGTCTGAACTTGGCAAATAGCCTAGGGTTCCAGCGAGTTGAAGCGGAATCCGACTCTCTAACGGTGATCAACTGCTGCTCCGGTCAAAGTACTTGGTGGGACGCAGCGGCAGCGATATTCGTGGAATGTGTGGACATCTCTACCTTGATTGGGAAGGTCGACTTTAAGCATTTTTTTCGATCAACAAATCAAGCGGCGCATGTGCTAGCTAATTTTAGTTATTGTAATAAACTTTCTTCTAGTTGGACTGACGAGCCTCCAGATTGTCTGGTGAGCAAGCTCGTAGACGATGTATCTTTATGCATTAATCAATAAAGCTATCCATGATGGCCTTCCCACAAAAAAAAACTAGTGGACAACACGTCCAACAAGGTAAAGACGCAAGTTTGTCGCTTTCGGGTTTGACCAATGAAGGCCATCACATCAAGTAGTAGACAACGCGTCCAACAAGGTAAGGACGCAAGTTTGTCGCTTCCGGGTTCGACCAATGAAGGCCATCACATCAGCTAGTAGACAACACGTTCAACAAGGTAAGGACGTAAGTTTGTCGCTTCCGAGTTCGACCAACGAAGGCCAATACAAGAGTTTGTTGGAATTTTGCTAGTAGGCCTTTGGCCCAAAGCCTAACTAAAATTCTGAAATTCTCTTGGCCCATTCATGCACACATGTGAGTGAAGTGAGTGAGGCTAAAGTTTAGTCCCACCCCGGAAGTTGAGAGAGAGAGTTGCACCTTTTTATAAGGTGAGCTCTTCTACCACTTGTATGAGCATGAGAAGAAGATACCTACACGCGCGCTCCTCCTCCTCGCTCGCCTCACCACGCCACGCCTCGTCACGATGCGACGCGACGCGCCGCGCCACGGGTTGCGGGATTGAGCCGAGACGGGGACAGAGCTATGCACGTTGTCTATATTTTTGCTGCTCGGGAAAAATTAATGAGTCATTAATTAATAATTAACGGACGCGTTAATTACTGAACCGTTTCCGATTCTTTTGGATCGTGACGACTCGGACGTGGGGTTTACACCCACGACCTACCCGGCCCGCACTATATAGTCAGGCAGACGTCTACCCTAGCCGCCGCCGCTTCGTATGGTTTCTCACCACCGTTCCAGATCATTGCGCCGCCAAGCAAGTCTTCTCCATCCCTCCTTTCGGCGTGCACCGGGAGAAGGGACAGCAGGCCTCCGGAACCCCGCCTCTCGTGATCCTGTACGGGAGAGGGGCGATCAGGTTTTTGGGGAGCGCACTCGCGCGACTGCTGGCAGCGACGACTTCATGAACGACGACTTCTTCCCCGACCTCAGCAACCTCATCCTCGACGACATGGGGGACAACGTCAACGCCGGTGGTGCTGCTCCCGCTGCACTGTATGTTATTCTATCCTTCCTGTTCGAGATGGTGGTAGAATTCATGTTTCTAGTATGTGCCCTAGATGTGATCTGTTCATCTGCTATGCTAGTCCGCATGATTAGTTTAATCTCTGCTACTGTAGTCATGATTTATCTTCTAATTATACGGATTAAATCTCGTAGTAACTTGCTCATATTTCCAACAATCCAAAAACCTGATTATAGGCAATTTACTCTGAGTGGTTTTGCTGCGCATCTGAATCTGATTGCCTTTAAGGGGGCGCAATATAAGAGGTGGTGCACGAGAGCAGTCTACTGGTTTCAGACCATGGGCTGCTATGACGCTACCAAGGGCATGCCTGAGGGCGATCTTAATCCAGCACAGCTGGAAGCTTTCAAGAAGATCGATACCGTCTTTAAAGACGCTCTTCTGAGTGTTCTTGATGACTCCATTGTGGATTCGTATATGTCGTTTGACAACGGCAAGGACATGTGGGCTGCGCTCGAGGCCAAGTTTGGTGCCTCAGACGCCAGCAGCGAGTTGTACGTCATGGAGCAATTTTATGACTACAAGATGACTGATGAGCGCCCTGTTGTACAGTAGGCTCATGAGATACAGTCGCTTGCAAAAGTACTTGAGTACTTCAAGTCTGTGTTGCCGGACAAATTTGTTGTCGGAGGCATCATTGCCAAGCTTCCACCTTCGTGGAACAATTTTGCTACTTCCCTGAAACACAAGAGACGGGAGTTTTCCGTTGCGGATCTCATTGGTACTCTTGATGTTGAAGAGAAGGCGAGAGCAAAGGACACACGTGCTCGAGTTGCTGAGGGAGGTTCTAGTGCCCACATGGTACAGAGAAGAACTCCCAGCCCAACAAGTTCAAAAACAATAAGAACAAAACTCAGGGCAAAGGCAAGTTTGATACAAAGAACAAGCCATCACATTCTACCAACTTCAAGAAGAATTCTCATAAGAAGGGGAAAGGACTTTGCCATGTCTGCGGTGATCCTAATCACTGGGCTCCAAAGTGTCCTAACTGCTTTGAGGAGCGCGAACATGAGAAGAGCGGCAAGTCCGCTAATGTTGTCATCGGTGATATTGATATGAAGGAATCAGGGTACGGTATTTTACCTACCATCCTTTCAGTATTTCAATCCCCTGATTGGTTAATTGACACCGGTGCCAATGTACATGTTTGTGCTGACGCCTCCATGTTTTCTTCTTACCAGGAAACAGGGACTTCACCCGTGCTGATGGGGAATGGGTCACATGCCATCGTTCGAGGTGTTGGTACGGTCGATCTGAAGTTTACTTCGGGGAAGACTGTGCGTCTGAAGAACGTTCATCATGTGTCGTCCATAAATAAAAATCTCATTAGCGGTTCCCGTTTATGTCGAGATGGTTTTAAGTTGGTTTTCGAATCCAATAAAGTTGTAATTCCTAAGTATGGACAATTTGTTTGGAAAAGGCTATGAGAGCGGAGGCTTGTTCCGCCTGTCTTTGTCAGATATTTGCACTAAAGTTATTAATAATGTTTGCCACAACAATGAGTCTGATATTTGGCATTCACGACTTTGTCACATTAACTTTGGTTGCATGACGCGGCTAGCCAATATGAATTTAATTCCGAAAATCTCTACTGTCAAAGGTTCTAAGTGCCAAGTATGTGTGCAAGCTAAGCAACCTCGCAAGTCCCATAAGACTACAGAGGCAAGAGACTTGGTGCCACTAGAGCTTATACATTCTGATCTTTGTGAGATGAATGGTGAGGGAGTCATGGATTAGGGGGTGTTCGGATAGCCGCACTATACCTTCAGCCGGACTCCTGGACTATGAAGATACAAGATTGAAGACTCCGTCCCGTGTCCGGAAGGGACTTTCCTTGGCGTGGAAGGCAAGCTTGGCGATACGGATGTTCAGATCTCCTACCATTGTAACCGACTCTATGTAACCCTAACCCTCTCCGGTGTCTATATAAACCGGAGGGTTCTAGTCTGTATGAGAACATACACATCAACAATCATACCATAGGCTACCTTCTAGGGTTTAGCCTCTCTGATCTCGTGGTAGATCAACTCTTGTACTACCCATATCATCAATATTAATCAAGCAGGACGTAGGGTTTTACCTCCATCGAGAGGGCCCGAACCTGGGTAAAACTTCGTGTCCCCTGCCTCCTGTTACCATCCGGCCTAGACGCACAGTTCGGGACCCCCTACCCGAGATCCGCCGGTTTTGACACCGACATTGGTGCTTTCATTGAGAGTTCCTCTGTGCCGTCGCCGTCAGGCCCGATGGCTCCTACGATCATCAATGGCGATGCAGTCTAGGGTGAGACCTTCCTCCCCGGACAGATCTTCGTCTTTGGCGGCTTCGCACTGCGAGCCGATTCACTTGGCCATCTAGAGCAGATCGAAAGCTACGCCCCTGGTCGTCAGGTCAGATTCACAAGTTTAAACTACACGGCCGACATCCACGGGGACTTGATCTTCAACGGATTCGAACCACTGTCGAGCACGCCGCACTGTCACGATGAGCACGATCTAGCTCTGCCGCCGAACAGTGCCCTGGAGGCCGCACCCGCATCGGCTCCGACCCCTAGTTCGGAGCCGACCACGCCGATCGAGGATGGGCGGTTGGACGCCACCTCGGGGGCTGCGATCCCAACGGTGGTTGAGCCGAACACCAGCCCCGTACTCTGCAAGACTCGTGACTCCATGGATCCGGATTCTACTCCGGACTCCGAACCCTCCGTGCCCCTGCCGAGCGAATCCGATTGGGCGCCGATTATGGAGTTCACGGTCGTGGACGTCTTTCAGCACTCGCCTTTCGGCGATATCCTGAAATCACTAAAGTCTCTCTCTTTGTCAGGAGAGCCCTGGCCGGACTACGGTCAGCAAGGTTGGGGTACGGACGATGAAGAAATTCAAAGCCCACCCACCACCCACTTCGTAGCCACTGTCGACGACTTAACCGACATGCTCGACTTCGACTCCGAAGACATTGACGGTATGGACGCCGATGAAGGAGACGATGAAGAATCAGCGCCTATCGAGCCCTGGAACGCCACCTCGTCATATGACGTATACATGGTGGACGCACCCAAAGATGACGGCGAGGAGCGGAAGAACGCACCGAAGGGTTGTTCCCTCGAAAAGCAGTCAAAGTGGCGACGCAAGCGCCGCCCCAAATCCCGCCTCGACAGAAATAGCGATCACACTGATCCAGCGTTGGAGCAGGGCGAACCGCTGCCAGACAACGGCAATCCGGATAATCAAACCGAACAAACAAATCCTATCAATGATAATGGTCCGGACGACATAACGCCGGACAGGCACTCGGAGCAGCAGAATGCCCGTAAAAGGCTCGTTGCCACCGCAAGGAGCCTCAAAAAGTAGAAGCAGAGGCTCAAGGCCGCGCAAAACACGCTCCAATTCAGATGGAGCAAAATACTCAACACTGTAGCAAGGTACGGCGACAATCGCCCCCCCAAGAGCTATCCAAAGTGGAAGCTACTACCCGAATTCGATGAGGAGGCCTCAGACCCCCCACAACCAAATATCAAAGCAGCCACCTGGTCGGATAGACGACCCCTCTACCACCACAGAATGGCATTCAACACCGCTCACAATGCAACACGCGACCCATGCGAGGGCTCGCACCCAAAGGACGGTGCAACAAGATCCATCTATGGACCACGCAAGCGCGCCCCAGCATACAATGCAACACAACAAACATCCGAACAACGCGGCACACCCAGCTATAGGGGTGCCGCACACCCCCTATGTTTCACCGATGAGGTGCTGGACCATGAATTTCCAGAGGGATTCAAGCCCGTAAACATAGAGGCATATGACGGAACAACAGACCCTGGGGTCTGGATTGAGGACTATATCCTTCATATACATATGGCTCGAGGGGATGATCTCCATGCCATCAAGTACTTACCTCTCAAACTCAAAGGGCCAGCTCGTCACTGGCTCAAAGTCCTCCCCGAAAGCTCCATTGGAAGTTGGGAAGAGCTCAAAGACGCCTTTCGGGCAAACTTTCAAGGGACTTATGTCCGACCTCCGGATGCGGACGACCTGAGTCACATAACTCAACAGCCCGGAGAGTCAGCCCGAAAGCTTTGGAATAGGTTTCTTACTAAAAAGAACCAGATTGTTGACTGTTCGGACACCGAAGCCTTAGCGGCTTTCAAGCACAGCGTCCGTGACGAATGGCTCGCCAGACACCTCAGCCAAAACAAGCCGAGAACGATGGCCGCATTAACAAACCTCATGACCCGCTTTTGCGCGGGTGAGGACAGCTGGCTAGCTAGATGCAGCACCAGCGACCCCAGTACATCTGAAGTTAGAGATGGAAACGGGAAATCACGGCGCAACAGCAATAACAAACGCTGGAATAAAGAAGACAGCACGAAGGGCACAGCAGTAAATGCCGGATTCAAAGTCCCTCGGCCGAACCAAAATCCGCCCTCCAAAGGCACCAGGGATGAACTGTCCAGCCTCAACAAAATTCTGGACCAAGTATGTCAGATCCATAGTACCCCTAGCAAACCTGCTAATCATACCCACAGAGAATGTTGGGTCTTCAAGCAGTCCGGCAAGCTTCACGCCATACACAAGGGGGAGGATACACCAAGTGAAGACGAGGACGAACCTCCCAAGCAAGACAAGGGGGAACAAAAGAAATTTCCACCCGAAGTCAAAACAGTAAATGCATTACACGTGATCAAGAGAAAAAACAATGCGGCACTCCCTGAAAAATATACCCAAGTGCCTGTCACCGCGAAGTCCCGCCAGTGGTTGTCTCAACCGATCAACTTCGACCATCGTGATTACGCATCAAGTATCCGGCACGCAGGATGGGCTGCACTGGTATTAGACCCAGTAATTGGCAGATACCACTTCACACGAGTCTTGATGGACGGCGGCAGTAGCCTAAACCTAATATATCAGGATACAATCTGCGGGATGGGGTTAGACCCAACACAAATTCGCCATAGCAATACTACCTTTAAAGGAGTAACGCCAGGCCCAGGGGCTTGTTGTACGGTCTCCCTCCTACTACAAGTTATATTCGGCTCCCCCGATAACTTCCGTCGCGAGCATTTAACTTTCCACATCGCTCCGTTTAAAAGTGGCTATCAAGCACTACTCGGACGCGAAGCTTTCACTCGCTTTAATGCAATACCACACTACGCCTCCCTAACACTCAAGATGCCCGGTCCACGTGGCATCATTTCAGTGCACGGAAGTATCAAGCGATCTCTGCGCGCCGAAGAGAGTGAGGCTGTCTTGGCAGCCGCACACTAAAGGCGCCCAGACCAGCAAAAGCATCCAATAGGTCGTCAAGACCTCATACACAACTAATCAAGTCCGGCGCCGCTACTCATATAGAATAAACGGTCACACCCCTATCTTTCAAAAGTACAAGAGGCTCAACGCACGCAGACGAGTGGCGATTTCTTCTTATCTTGAATTATACATGGTTTCTTTAGAAAACTATCCTTTTGCACGACAACCTTTTTACCTAAATTCCTCTCTTTTACAAATGATCATCGTGCTACACCCGTCCAGGATACGGCACAACGGAGACACAGGCGCAGACGTGCAGCAGGGACCCGACCCAAGGATTCTTTTTAGATTAAGACCCTGCGTAAACCTTTTTACTGTCTCTTGTTGATACACATCCACCGTTGAGAAGGATGCTGACGTCTTGGCATGTGGCCACGCCAGAACAATGCACGTACCTGGACACAAGGGGCTTCTTACAAAGGCCATTTTTCATGCCCGGTTTATACCACAAAGACCGAATACCTTAGGGAGTGTTCGGCGTCACGAGTTTGGCCCTATATGCATCAGCTCCGAATCATTGTCTTTGGTCAAATGTTGGGTTTGCCCGGCTCCTGTGTTTTGGTGCCTTACGTTCCTCTTTATCGGCTAAGGTAGCACCAGGAGAACTACTGCGATTGTGCCCTGGTTCATCCGGATGAGCACCTCAGTAGAGAAAGCCGAAAACTGACTGTCATGATCTAGCGTGAGACTGGTCAACCACTAGATGACCCATGGGAATGTTAGAATTCCTCCACCTTAACGAAGGGCCACTTTCCGGCCAGGCATATACGCACCCCGGGATCGGGAGAGTGCGGAGCCACCAGGGGCTATCTAGTAGCCCCACTGTCAAACTCCTATGGCTAAGTGAAAGTGTTAAAGCATTATAGTCTGGTTGCCTCGCTCGCTCCGCTATCACCTCCTTAATAGGACCAAGATGTTGGGTTAAGTGTGAACGCGTGTTTCTGTGAACACCTCCGCATTATATGCGTGGGGGTTGAAGCCGACGATTGCAATCTTTCAGGTTATACACATGTATACATAAACGGCCGCCCAGGAGGCATCACATTACTTTCAGGCAAAAGTATAGAAGTAGCCTCATAAAAATTTAAAAATCATTTCGCTTACAATGAGATTACATGTCATTCAAACATAATATTTTTTGAGCACTGGGTCTCTATCAAACGAGCACCCTCAAGAACTTCCTCAAAGTAGTGCTCAGCAGCCCTTCGACCTATGGCCGAATCCTGCGCTGCAACAGTGGTAGCATCCATCTCTGCCCAGTATGCTTTAGCACGGGCAAAGGCCATCCGTGCGCCTTCTATGCACGCCGACCTCTTCATCGCATTTATGCGCGGCACCACATCGAGGACCTGCTGCACCAAGCTGAAATAGCTGCTCGGTTTTGACCTTCCCGGACATAGTTGATCCACAACAGACCTCATGGAGAGTCCGGACAACCTATTTAGTTCGGCCCATTCGGCTAATTGGTCCGTCAACGAAAGCGGACGCTCGGGAGAAAGGAATTGCTTCCAAAACAGCTGGTCTACTTCATGATCCGTCTGACTTTGGAAGTACTTGGCCGCATCGGCAGCGCTCGCCGCCAAATCCATATACGCATCCTCCGAAGTCCATAGCCGATCCAGAGGGGCATACCGTGGATCTCCGTACTTCCTCTGCAGCATAAAGGACTTCCTGGCTACAATATCCCCGGCTTCCCGCAGCTCCTCCTTCTTCGCCCCCATAGCAGAGCGGAGGTCTTTTCCCGTTATAGCAGCCTTCTCAAGGTCCGATGCCTTCGCCTGGTTTTCCTTTTCAAGAGCCCGGCAACGGTCTACGGCGGCTTTTAATTCTACGGCCATATTGGTCATCTTCTTTCGGCTCTCGCCATGTGCGGCCTTCTCGGCTCGCAACTCTTCGGCTGCCTTCAAAGCAGCCGCATTACCCAATCTTGCTTGTTCCTTGGCTCGGGCAAGTTCCGCCCGCAAGGCTTCAACAGTGGCAGCTCCATCTGCAGTCATAACATGTTAAAAACACCGGCATCATACTCTTCCTATGTGGCGTTTACCAGACAAGGATACTTACCCTGCGCCTCGTCGAGCCTTCTGTTAACAAGCTCGATGTCGGCATCTGCCGCATCCAACTGCCGTTCTAAACAGGCAAACTGGCTAGTCCGGCTGGCCACTGGAGCTTCCATCTCCTGCACATAAAGGCAGTATGGTTATTACCTGGGAATATGATCCTCCGTTCGTCATCGTTTCCGATGACAACCAAAGTCTCAGGGGCTACTATCTACACAGGGCACACCTAACATGTGCAGGACTATTACACATTCCTTTTTATGTACCTCAAAGCCTGTCAGTAGACTCATAAAATCTTCATGCAATCCGCTTTCGGCGGACGATATCCTCTCCATCACCATATTCATCAGCACACGGTGATCATCAAAGATGGCCGCTCGCCCCACCAACTCCCTCAGAACGTCTGACCGCACACTAGACGGTGCCGGACTCTTTTGTCTACTCTCTTCGGGAGCCGGACACTGGGAGCCTCGGGGATCAATTGGATCACCTTCTGGCTTCTCCGCACTTGGAGAGGCCCTCCGCGACGACACTTCAGGGTCGCCCGCTTCCGGAGCGGAGGAGTCTGGAGGAGGCGTCTCGCTCTCCATCATCTCTGGAAGAAGATCCCCCGAAGACGAGCTCATTTGAGAGGGGCTAAGGCCCGAACTGCACAAATATATGCGGTGGTTATTTTCTCAGAAGAAAAGGATGGCATATCTGTACTATTAAAGTTTTCGGGTCACTTACGACTCCTGGGAGAATTGATCCCCCCGCGGACTTTGTACGGCAGCAGCGCCCCCCAAGGTAGGGCCCCCGGTGGAAGATTTCTTCTCCCGTTTGGAAGCTTCGGCTTCCGAATTCCCGGGCGCAGTCCTTTTCCTCTTCCGGTCGTCTTCCTTCACGGAGACGCTCGCTCCCTCGGTTAGAATAGGCAGTGTTGGGGGCCCGCGTCCGCCCGCATTACCCTCCACAGTATCTTCCTTCAAGGGATCCGGGCAAGGTGCGGTCTGGAGCATCTTTTCCAATACCGGATTCTCCAAACCCTCAGGGAGGGGGGCCGAACACCGAATCAACTTCGCCTTTGTTAGCCAGTCCTGGTCGAAAAAGCAAACTCTCAGAAATAACTTCGTTACGAAGGAAAGATAATATGTTCGGCCGGAAGATTCCTTACCTATTCGGCGGCGCGGTTACTGCTCAGGCCCACGTCCTCGGTTATTTCCAGACACTCTACTTGAGGTCCGAAGAATGACTTATACATATCCTCGTGCGTCAGGCCGAGAAAATTTTGAATGGCACGCGGACCCTCGGGATTGAACTCCCACAAGCGAAGGGGCCAACGTTTGCGAGGCTGGACTTGACGAACCAGCACAACTTGTATTAACGCAACCAAACTGAGATTGTCGTTGAAGAGATCTCGAATGCAGCTCTGCAGTAAAGGCACGTCCTTGGCTGGACCCCAGCTCAGTCCTCTGCTGATCCATGACATCAGTCGTGGTGGAGGGCCCGAGCGAAAAACAGGGGCGGCCGCCCACTTGGCGCTTCTAGGAGTCGTGATGTAGAACCACTCCTGTTGCCACAATGCAGACACCTCTGGGATGGAACCTTTGGGCCACGGAGCTCCCGTCATCTTGCGTATTGAGGCGCCTCCACACTCTGCATGTTACCCTTCGATCACCGTCGGCTTTACTTCAAAGGTCTTGAGCCATAAGCCAAAGTGGGGGGTAACCCGGAGGAAGGCCTCGCATACGACAACAAAAGTCGTGATATACAGGAAGGAGTCCGGAGCTAGATCATGGAAATCTAGCTCGTAATAAAACATCAAGCCCCTGACGAAAGGATCCAGAGCAAAACCTAGACCTTGGAGGAAGTGGGAGACAAACACGATGCTCTCGTTGGGTTTGGGAGAGGGGACGGCCTGCCCTCGGGGAGGCAGCCGATGCGACATTTCAGCGGTCAGATACTTGGCCTCCCTCAACTTTTTGATGTCTTATTCCATGACGGAGGAGGGCATCCATCGGCCTTGAAGGCTGGATCCGGACATGACTGAAGGTTCGGAGCACCTGACCTGAGCTCTAGGCGTTTGCGCTTGAGGAAGGGGAAGGATTCGATTGAGCACGGGAGGGAAAAGTAAAAGATTTGTCCCTTTATAAAGTGGGTGGATATCAAGCGTCCTCCCTGTGTCCGTTTGGACTTGCCTATGATCTAGGAGTCCTAGAAGCGGTTGGGTTACCCACACCCGTATTGATGAGAATCCCGTAATAAGGGGACACGATCTCTGCTTTAACAAGACGTGCCAGGGAAACCACCTCGCATAACACGCTGAGGTGGGTAATTAAACGACTCAGATAAGGGCTTGGCCGTGGTGTGTCGCACCACGGAATACGTCAGCAGATTAGATTTGTGTAAATATTATTCTCTCTATGGCAGTATGTGGAAACTTATTTTGCAGAGCCGGACACTATCTTTGTGTTCAAAATCTTCTATGAAGTACTTGGAGGAGGAATCCGCCTTGCAATGCCGAAGACAATTTGCGCGTCGGACTCGTCGTCATTGAAGCCTGGTTTAGGGGCTACTGAGGGAGTCCTGGATTAGGGGGTGTTCGGATAGCCGGACTATACCTTCAGCCGGACTCCTGGACTATGAGGATACAAGATTGAAGACTCCGTCCCATGTCCGGAAGGGACTTTCCCTGGCGTGGAAGGCAAGCTTGGCGATACGGATGTTCAGATCTCCTACCATTGTAACCGACTCTATGTAACCCTAACCCTCTCTGGTGTCTATATAAACCGGAGGGTTCTAGTTCGTAGGAGAACATACACATCAACAATCATACCATAGGCTAGCTTCTAGGGTTGAGCCTCTCTAATCTCGTGGTAGATCAACTCTTGTACTACCCATATCATCAATATTAATCAAGCAGGACGTAGGGTTTTACCTCCATCGAGAGGGCCCGAACCTGGGTAAAACTTCGTGTCCCCTGCCTCCTGTTACCATCTGGCCTAGACGCACAGTTCGGGACCCCCTACCCGAGATCCGCCGGTTTTGACACCGAAAAATGGCGTGTTGACAAAAGGTGGAAAGAGATACTTCATGACGTTGATTGATGACTCCACTAGATATTGTTATGTGTATCTTCTGAAATCAAAAGATGAGGCTTTGACTTTCTTCAAAAACTATAAACTGAGGCAGAGAACCAACTTGATCGAAAAATTAAACGGCTTAGGTCCGATCGTGGTAGAGAGTATTTTTCCAATGAATTTGATATGTTTTGTGCGGAACATGGTATAATCCATGAGAGGACGCCTCCCTACTCACCCCAGTCAAATGGGGTAGTCGGAAGAAAGAACCGAACTCTAACTGATATGGTTAACACCATGTTAGACACTTCGGGTCTATCCAAGGAATGGTGGGGGGAGGCGCTAATGACTGTGTGTCATGTCCTAAATCGAGTTCCCACAAAGCATAAGACCATGACTCCATTTGAGGAATGGGAAAGGAAAAGGTTGAAACTCTCTTACCTACGTACTTGGGGTTGTTTGGCGAAAGTCAATATACCAATTCCCAAGAAGCGCAAGCTTTGACCAAAAACCGTGGATTGTGTTCTTCTGGGCTATGCTTTTCATAGCATCGGCTATAGATTTTTGATAATAAAATCTGAGGTATCCGACATACATGTTGGTACGATTATGGAGTCGAATGATGCAACTTTCTTTCAGGACATATTTCCTATGAAGGATATGTCGAGTTCCTCAAATCAGGAGATACCTGCTCCATCTAGTGAGGATTTCACTGTAATTCCTGAACCCACCATTGCGATGGAACACGTTGAGAATCCTGTTGAGGGTGACAATGGAACTCCTGTGAGGAGTAAGAGACAGAGAACTGCAAAGTCCTTTGGTGATGATTTCATTGTGTACCTCGTGGATGACACACCCAGGACTATTTCAGAAGCCTATGCATCTCCTGATGCTGGTTACTGGAAGGAAGCTGTACGTAGCGAGATGGATTCCATCTTAGCTAACGGTACCTGGGGGATCACTGACCGTCCTTATGGGTGCAAACTTGTAGGATGTAAATGGGTGTTCAAGAAGAAGCTTAGACCTGATGGTACGATTGAAAAGTACAAGGCACGGCTTGTGGCCAAGGGTTATACCCAGAAAGAAGGTGAAGACTTCTTTGATACTTACTCACCCGTGGCTAGACTGACCACAATTCGGGTGCTACTATCACTGGCTGCCTCACATGGTCTTCTCGTTCATCAAATGGACATTAAGATAGCTTTCCTCAATGGAGAGTTGAAGGAGGAAATTTACAATGATCAGCCAGATGGTTTTGTAGTACCTGGTCAGGAAGGAAAGGTGTGCAAGTTATTAAAGTCTTTATATGGCCTTAAACAAGCTCCTAAGGAGTGGCATGAGAAGTTCGAAAGAACATTAACTGCTGCCGGCTTTGTAGTAAACGATGGTGACAAGTGCGTGTACTATCGCTATGGTGGGGGCGAAGGAGTTATTCTTTATATGTATGTCGACGACATACTGATCTTTGGAACCAAACTTGATTTGATCAAGGAGGTTAAGGATTTCTTATCTCGCTGTTTTGAGATGAAGGATCTAGGAGTAGCTGATGTTATCTTAAACATCAAACTATTGAGAGATGATAATGGTGGGATCACACTGCTTCAGTCTCACTATGTGGAAAAGGTCTTGAGTTGTTTTGGGTATAGCGACTGCACGCCTTCTCCAACTCCATATGATGCTAGTGTGTTGCTTCGAAAGAACCGATGGATTGCTAGAGATCAACTGAGGTATTCTCAGATTATTGGCTCGCTTATGTATTTGGCGAGTGCCACGAGGCCTGACATCTCTTTTGCTGTGAGCAAGCTGAGTCGGTTTGTGTCAAAACCGGGAGATGATCATTGGCATGCGCTTGAGAGAGTTATGCGCTATTTGAAAGGCACCACGAGCTATGGGATTCACTACACCGGGTATCCAAGGGTACTGGAGGGTTATAGTGACTCAAACTGGATATCTGATGCTGATGAGATTAAGGCCACAAGTGGTTATGTTTTCACACTTGGTGGTGGCGCTGTTTCCTAGAAGTCTTGCAAGCAGACCATCTTAACAAGGTCAACTATGGAAGCAGAACTCACAGCATTAGACACCGCCACTGTTGAAGCAGAGTGGCTTCGTGAACTTTTGATGGACTTACCTATGGTTGAAAAACCAATACCCCCTATCCTGATGAACTGTGATAATCAAACCGTGATCGTCAAAATAAACAGTTCAAAGGACAATATGAAGTCCTCAAGGCATGTGAAGAGGAGACTGAAATCTGTCAGAAAATTGAGGAACTCCGGAGTTATTACATTGGATTATATCCAAATGTCAAAAAATTTGGCAGATCCCTTCACAAAGGGTCTATCACGTAATGTGATAGATAATGCATCGATGGAGATGGGTCTGAGACCCACCGCATGAGTTGTCCATAGTGGTAACCCACTCTATGTGATCGGAGATCCCATGAAGTAGAAGTGGGAGACAAGCTGTTGATCAGCTGGGAGGAGAGTATCCCTATATTACCTATCCCACTCCATGAAGATGCAATACTCTCCTGATCTTCATGGTAGGTTGATACTTATCTTAATGTGTTCCAAGTGGCTTATTCGGGTAAGCAGAGATGTTGTCCTGCAGAACATCTTCTAAGGAAAACACCTATATGAATTTGACTGTTAACGTCGCAGCCTGTGAGAATTGGGTGTTCTCTAATAAATTCATGAAAAGGCCCTGGAGTATGACGTATATGCTCCACCCGCGGGGAAGCTTTGCGGCAGCCCAGTATCGGTCAAGAATTTGTGTGAAACTAGTCTCGGAGAAAACTTGTAGTTCAAGGCATAGTCCACTATTTAAGGTGTGATCTAGTGTAGCATAAATCTCCAAGTGGAAGTTCAACTTCACAGTCTCCACTAAGCACCGGTATATAAACAATGTTTTGGAACTAAATGATGAGATGTGCCAATGAGACTTTGTGGGGGATTGTTGGAATTTTGCTAGTAGGCCTTTGGCCCAAAGCCCAACTAAAATTCTGAAATTCTCTTGGTCCATTCATGCACACATGTGAGTGAAGTGAGTGAGGCTAAAGTTTAGTCCCACCCCGGAAATTGAGAGAGAATTGCACCTCTTTATAAGGTGAGCTCTTCTACCACTTGTATGAGCATGAGAAGAGGAGATCTACACGCGCGCTCCTCCTCCTCGCTCGCCTCGCCTCAACGCGACGCGACGCGGGTTGCGGGATTGAGCCGAGCCGAGGACAGAGCTATGCACGTTGTCTAGCGTTAATTACTGAACCGTTTCCGATTCTTTTGGATCGTGACAACTCGGACGTGGGGTTTACTCCCACGACCTACCCGGCCTGCACTATATAGTCAGGCAGACGTCTACCCTAGCCGCCGCCGCTTCGTATGGTTTCTCACCACCGTTGCAGATCATTGCGCCGCCAAGCAAGTCTTCTCCATCCCTCCTTTCGGCGTGCACCGGGAGAAGGGACAGCAGGCCTCCGGAACCCCGCCTCTCGTGATCCTGTACGGGAGAGGGGCGATCAGGTTTTTGGGGAGCGCACTCGCGCGACTGCTAGCAGCGACGACTTCGTGAACGACGACTTCTTCCCCGACCTCGGCAACCTCATCCTCGACGACATGGGCGACAACGTCAATGCCGGCGGTGCTGCTCCCGCTGCACCGCATGTGATTCTATCCTTCCTGTTCGAGATCGTGGTAGAATTCATGTTTCTAGTATGTGCCTAGATGTGATCTGTTCATCTGCTATGCTAGTTCGCATGATTAGTTTAATCTCTACTACTGTAGTCATGATTTATCTTTTAATTATTCGGATTAAATCTCGTAGTAACTTGCTCATATTTCCAACAGAGTTTTCCCTTGACAAGAAGCGGTGCTCCAGTCGTCGTCCTACAAATCGAATCTTCCGCTAGTCGCGTCAACCAGCACTCCACGACGGGCTGGAGTGGCCTAGCAGACTGGCAAGGAGACATCTTCCCGCCATAAGCCAGAAGTTGGGCATTGTGATGTAGTGACACATGAGACTTAGAATTAGGGGGTGTTTGTTTTCAGGGACTTTTTTGGGTAGGGACTAGAAAAAGTCTCTCTTAAAGACTTCTTTACCAAACGGGAGGGACTTTTTAGGGACTAAACTAGGCATTTGGGACTAAATAAAGAAGACTCTCAAGGAGAGTCTTTTTGGGACTTTCCAACAATGCCCCTCCATGCATTCAATGGCCCGCCATCCCATGGTGTTGTTTGATTGTTATTTTTCTATATACTAGGGGCAACATGGTCATTTAATAACCTCTAGGAAGGGACTAGAGACTTTTTAGTCTCTGAAAACAAACAGGAATGAACTTTTTAGGGACTAGAGACTTTTTAGTTGGGATTAGAAAAAGTCCTAGGACTTATGGACTAAACAGGGCCTTAGTGACAAATCAAGATAAGTGTGGTTGGAGAAATGGCTTCTTAGTAGGTGGAGGTGTAAAGATTTGACACATCGCGTATGTTTCTTATTAGCGCGCGTGTTTTTCTGGAGTTTTGTTAAACAGTGCCATGATAGTTTTATACAATAATAAAGAAAAGCTGAAAGAGAATTTGATGCTAAACAAGAAGTTGTGGTGTGTCTCCCTGTCGAAGGGAAGTGCGGTTCCGTATAGTTTGAGGGAGAAATCTGCGTGCATACCCTGTTCGTTTTTTGTTCTTTTGTGAGGAAATTTAGACGCTCTGCTCATTCATTCGAACACTCCACATTTGTAATATAAAGAATAGGGGCCAGGAACGTGCGTGCATGCATATTGCGAAAGGAAACACTAGTTGTGATAGTAAAACACAAAACTGAAACTCTCATTGGCCTTGCCCTACTCCTTGTGTGCAATTTTAACTTGTGCGCTTCATCAGGCTCTGCACTGCATGCATGCAGATGCAGTACAATGCGTCCACGTCGTGTCCTTGTCCTTCTCACACCACGTATGTAATGTACCGCTGCACGTACCGTCAAGCCTTCACACGAGGCAGGCAGGTCGCACGGCGGCAGGCACAGCCGAAAGAAAATTTACTCCGGTCGCAACCGGACGGCGGGCGGGCGGGCGGTTGCGAGGTTAGTTATGGAGGAGTGCGAGAGGCTAACACGGAGGGACTAATACTAGCGGGATCCTGGGATTAAGGAGGTGTGGCGTGGCAAGCAACCCGCCCCACGCTCTCCGCGCCACCACCGCGCGCAGCCGCAGCTCCTCCTCAACCACGGCACAGAAACCTACTCTGATGGGGACTCGGACCGCTTCCCTCCTCCCGACTCGGAAACCAGCTCGCCCCTCTTCGCCCTATATAACCTGCATTCCGAACCAGGCACGACGCACAGAGCCGGGTTTTGCTCGCGCACCGCATCACAAACCCCTCTCCTCCCTCGATCCATCCACTTGATCGACTTCTCGCCCTGACCGCAACACCATGTCCAACTCCGGCCACATCGCCGTCGACGTCGCCGGCGGTGCCAACGACGAGGCGGAGAGGGAGCGGGAGCGGGAGCTGGAGCTGCTCGTCTCCGCGGGGCCGCCGGTGCCCTACACGCTCTCCTTCACGGACCTGTCCTACCGCGTCCGGCAGGGCCGCGGCGCCCTCATGGGCTGCCTCCCCTCGCGCGCCAGCAACCGCCTCGCCTCCACGGACGCGCCGCCCGCCAACACCAAGGCGCTGCTGGACGGCATCTCGGGGGAGGCGCGGGAGGGCGAGCTGTTCGCCGTCATGGGCGCCAGCGGCTCCGGCAAGTCCACCCTCGTCGACGCGCTCGCGGGGCGGATCGCGCGCGACAGCCTCCGCGGCCACGTCACGCTCAACGGGGAGCCGCTCCACGGCAGCCGCCTCCGCGCCATCTCCGCCTACGTCATGCAGGACGACCTGCTCTACCCCATGCTCACCGTGCGCGAGACGCTGCTCTTTGCGGCGGAGCTGCGGCTCTCTCGCGCGCTCTCTCCCTCCGCCAAGCGGGAGCGGGTGGACCGGCTCATCGACCAGCTCGGGCTCTCGCGTGCCGCCGACACCATCATCGGCGACGAGGGCCATCGCGGGGTCTCCGGAGGGGAGCGCCGCAGGGTGTCCATCGGCACCGACATCATCCACGACCCCATCCTGCTCTTCCTCGACGAGCCCACCTCGGGCCTCGACTCGGCCAGCGCCTTCATGGTGGTGCAGGTTCTGCGAACCATCGCCCGCAGCGGCAGTGTCGTCGTCATGACCATCCACCAGCCCAGCGCGCGCATCCTCGGCATCCTCGGCCGCCTCCTGCTGCTGTCGCGCGGCCGCACAGTCTACGCCGGCACGCCCGCGGGACTCAAGCCCTTCTTCGCGGAGTTCGGCGCGCCCATCCCGGACAACGAGAACCCGGCCGAGTTCGCGCTGGACACCATCCGGGAGCGCGAGGCACAACCACAGGGCACGGGGCCGCTCGCCGACTTCAACGCGAGGTGGCAGGCGACTCACAAGGCGATGGACGGCACCAACGACAAGCGGGTGAGCCCGATGACGCTGGAGTACGCGATCGCGGAGAGCGTGGCGCGGGGGAAGCTGGTGGCGGGGAGCGGGACGGGGACGGTGTCTGAGCTGCAGATGCCGACGTACGCGAACCCGATGGCGGTGGAGGTGTGGGTGCTGATCAAGCGGGCCTTCACCAACACGCGGCGCATGCCGGAGCTGTTCGGCATGCGGCTCGGCACCATCATGGTGACGGGCCTGATCCTGGCGACCATCTTCCTGCGCCTCGACGACACGCCCAAGGGCGTGCAGGAGCGGCTGGGCTTCTTCGCCATGGGCATGTCGACCATGTTCTACGTGTGCGCGGACGCGCTGCCGGTGTTTGTGCAGGAGCGGCACATCTACCTGCGGGAGACGGCGCACAACGCGTACCGGCGCGCCTCGTACGTGCTGGCCAACGCGGTGGTCTCCTTCCCGCCGCTGGTGGCGCTGTCGCTGGCGTTCGCGGTCACCACGTTCTTCGCGGTGGGGCTCGCCGGAGGCGCCTCGTCGTTCCTCTACTTCGCGCTCATCATCCTCGCCTCGCTCTGGGCGGGGAGCGGCTTCGTGACGTTCCTGTCGGCGGTGGTGCCGCACGTGATGCTGGGGTACACGGTGGTGGTGGCCATCCTGGCCTACTTCCTGCTCTTCTCGGGCTTCTTCATCAACCGGGACAGGATCCCCGACTACTGGATTTGGTTCCACTACATCTCGCTGGTGAAATACCCGTACCAGGCGGTGCTGCAGAACGAGTTCGGCGACGCCAACCGGTGCTTCGCGCGCGGGACGCAGATGTTCGACGGCACGCCCATCGGCGGCATGCCGGAGGCCATGAAGATGAAGGTACTCGGCGCCATCGGGAACGCGCTCGGCACGCGCATGACCTCCCAGACCTGCGTGCTCACCGGCGCCGACGTGCTGGCGCAGCAGGCCGTCACCGATCTCGGCAAGTGGATGTGCCTCCTCGTCACCGCCGGCTTCGGCTTCTTCTTCCGCGCGCTCTTCTACGTCGTGCTGCTCGTCGGCAGCAAGAACAAGAGGAAGTGATCATAGCTCGATCCATCGATCGACACACATTACGTTCTTGTATCTTATTTTCATTTTATTTATTTTCAGTAGTCTAAAAGGCGGCCGATGAATCAGTGTATTTGTAAAATGTTCAGTACTACTGGCTTGTTTATTTTTTTTCCAACCGGGCTCTCACCCCTTCTCATTAATTTCTCAATCAACGGAAATATATGAGTCTGAATCCAAGTTTTGTCAACTAACCACTCTCCAACAAAAGGAAACTAGACCGAACCGAGAAATGCAAAAGGAGACTGAAAGGGGAAGAGCGAGCTGGTGCACCACCAGGAAACCTACTGCATGATGATCCTAGAGCGGACCACCTGCTGTGGGGCGAAAACCTGATGGCACTCACAAGCAACTGCCCAACGACTAAGAGTTCTACGATAAGACTACTGGATAACAGGATTTGCCGCAGCAAAATATTATCAAAAGACACCATAAATCAGCGGGCATCAGACCCCAGTGGTAGGCCAACTCAGAGAAACACCAACGGAGTTCAACTAGCCAATCTGGATTCCATCCTTGTCGCCGAGAAGGAGTCTGCCACGGGGAAAGGATCTATCCGCCAAAGCAGCAGCCGCGTGAGCCAATCTCTTCACACCAGTCTGGAGCTTCACCTTGTCATCTTCTTTGAGTAAACCTGCCCAATATAGCATAAAAGAACATGCAGTGAAAACAGCCTCCAGTGGAGTGCGAGCAATATGTTTATCAAAAGTGATTTTATTTCGAAGGTTCCATATCCCCCAACAAACAGCAGCAATAATCATCATATAAAAGTGTTTCCCTCCTGGAAAAAACCTATACAGCCACGCCCAACTTTGCCAAAGCGAACGGGGGCAGCAAGATGCTCCGCCCGTCGTTCCCAGCACGCCCCAAACCGTGCGGGCAAGTGGGAAATTAAAGAATAGATGGTTCGCTGTTTCAATATTTGTACAAAAGGAACAAGTAGGATCCCCAGGCCACTTCCTAGCCCGCATATTGTCTCTTGTAAGCACAGCATTTTGGAAAAGCTGCCACAAAAAAATCTTAATTTTTAGGGGGATAGGGGCCTTCCACACCCATTTATAATTGGGGCCAGATAGGTTCCTTTCAGCCACTCATAAACTGATTTAGTAGTAAATTTTCCATTACTATTAAGTTTCCAAGAGATAGTGTCTGACGAGCTGTTCAGGGACAGTTGCCTGGCTTTCTCAACCATCCAAGCCCATTGGTCATTCAGCTCTCCAAACAGTCTGCGTCTAAAGCTCAGATTACAATCGTTTGCAACCCAGGAGGCAACAATGCTCTCTTGATCATGGCAAATATTAAAAAGATCTGGGAAGCGCTCACATAGAGCTGTATCATCCACCCAAGGATCGTGCCAGACTCTTGTCAAGTTACCACTATTGATATTAACTTTTCTACCAGCCATGTAAGTGTCTTTAACTTTCATGATAGCTTTCCAGCTCGGAGAATCCGAGGAACGGGTCCGTATATCAGCTACTGTTTTGTTTCTAAAATATCTGGCCCTCACAATACGCTGCCACAAGCCATCACTTGTTTCGAGTTTCCACCACCATTTAGCAAGCAGACTAATGTTCTGCTTATGAAGATCCTTGATCCCCAAACCCTCAATTTTCTTAGAGCGACATACTCTATCCCACTTCACCATATGGTATCCATGTTTCTTATTCTTTTTTCTCCAGAAAAATAGTCTGCGATGTTTATTCATTTTTTCAATAAAGGTTTTATTGAAAAGAAACATCGACATAAGATAAGATGGAATCCCATCCAGGCTGGATCCCAACAAAGTAAGTCTGGCTCCTGATGATGCTGCATACGCAATCCAGGCATCCAATTTTTTAATCATCTTCCCTTTTAGAAAATCCAAATCTATGTTCTTAAGAGTAGAATATGTAACAGGGACACCCAAATCATGGGCAGGGTGCCCACTTGACAATTAAACATGTCCGCATAAACTGAGTCAGTCTCGTTATCACCTCCAATAGTAAAAATCTCACTTTTGTCAAAATTGATTTTCAAACCTGACATGAGCTCAAATAGATACAGCAAAAGTTTGACATTGATAGCTTTATCGATATCATGTTCAAAACAAACCACTGTATCATCCGCATATTGGAGGATACCAACACCTCCCTCAATAAGGTCAGCAGCTAAACCCTTAATGAGGCCGTTTTTTTGTGCTGAGAGCACCATTTTGGTCAGGCATTCAGCCGCCATGTTGAATAGAAAGGGGGAATGAGGGTCACCCTGCCGTACCCCCTTAGCACTTTGTATATATGGGCCGATCTCATCGTTAATCTTGACACTCACCGTGTCGTTCTTAAGGATTTGGGCAACCCACCCGCACCACTTAGAATTAAACCCACGTTTCTTATGACAGTCAAGCAAAAAATCCCAATTTACTTTGTCGTAGGCCTTTTCAAAGTCAAGTTTAAGGACCACACCCACTTGCTTTTTGATATGAGTATAATGCAATATTTCTTGTAAGGAGAGGATACCATCAACAATGTGTCTCCCTTTAATAAACGCATTTTGCTAGACACTAAACAGCTTATAGGCATATTTGCTCACTCTAATATCCATAGCTTTAGTGATAAGTTTATAGGGGCAACGAAGTAAGCAAATAGGCCTATATTGCTGGATTCTTGTAGCATCTGCCGATTTGGGTAAAAGAGTTATAATGCCATAGTTTAGGCGTTGTACATCTAACTTGCCTTCATAGAACCACTCGAAAAGACAGAAAAGGTCGTGGGCAACCACCTCCCAGCAATGTTGATAGAATTCAATAGGGATATCGTCTGGACCAGGGGCACGATTGGACCTCATATCAAAAAGGGCTTTTTTAATCTCCTCAAGAGGAAAAGGTCGGGTTAAGTCTTCATTATCAGCATACGTCATCCTCTCTTCCTGTGACCATAAGTCTGCATCAATTTGGCAAAGGTTACCCGGAGCCGGCCCAAAAAGTGTTTTGTAATATTCTGTGGCATGGGATAACAGGTTTTTGGTCCCTTCTATAGTCACAGATCCGCATTCAAGGGATTTCATGGATTTTTTCCTGCGACGTCCATTAGCTACTTTATGAAAGAAGTCAGTGTTATTGTCTCCTTTCAACAACCATCTCTCGTTAGAAAGTTGATGCCAATGAAGCTCTTCTTCTACATACATCTCATTGAGCTCTACTAGGATATCGAGCTTCCTAGTATAAGCCTCCCCGCACAGCCCAGTGGACTCCTCAATCGCCTCCAATTCTTGCAATTCAAGTTTAATAAGTCTCTTCTTAATCTTATTGTGCCCAAACACATTGGACCCCCAACCTTTGAAGAATTTCTTACACCTCTTCAGTTTAATGTTTAGGACATCAATGGGATTGATAGTATACACTGGCCTAGCCCAAATATTAGCCACTAATGGAAGGAACTCTGGATTATTAATCCAAGCATTATCAAATTTAAAGCACCTATTCCCTAGTGCTCTAGATGAGGCGACCCCACCATCCAATAGTAGAGGATTGTGGTCAGCTAATTCCTTAACTTGCTTGCTCACCGAAGCGAGAGGAAATAAATCTTCCCACTCTGGAGACATTAGTACTCTATCCAATTTTTCAAGGGTGGGGTTTTCCTGCTTATTGGACCACGTATAGCATCCCCCAGCCATGTGAATTTCTCTTAACCCCAGCAGGTGGATAACAGAGTTAAAGACATCTGAAAAATGAGATAGGGGTGTTTTTTTGTTTTCCTCACCACTGTGGCGAATAATATTGAAGTCCCCCCCACCAAATATGGCCTATTGATATTGTGACACAAGGAGGATAGTTCTGCAATGAATTCAGGTTTATGCTCATCGTGAGCAGCACCATATACCACTAAGAGAGACCAACTACATTTCTTGTTTTTATCAAACAAGTCCATTTGCAGGATGTACTGTCCTTGTTTAGAACCAAGAACATCAAATTTATCTTTACTGAGGCCACACAAAATACCTCCCGACTTCCCCCTCGAGGGAACCCATTCCCAATGAAATTTTTGATATGGGTCTATTTTCCTAAAAAAAGAAAGTTTATAGGATTCCTTCATGGTCTCTTGTAATCCAATAAAATCTGCCTCATTGGCACATATCATATCTGAGAGGCAAGTAGACATGCCCTTCTTACTTGCCCCCCTGCAATTCCAAAAGATGCCTTTCATTTATATCGCTCAGGCTTATTCTTCACTCTGGGGGGTCTGCCAGGATCCACGGCAGCCTTACCCTCTTCTTTTTTCTTTTGACTTCTCGTCATAGGCCTAGCAGATCCAATGGGGGATACAATAACACCCGATCGTCTGCGTTTCTCTCTCCTTTTCCTTTGTTTTGATTGAACAAGAATAAATGGTTCCTCTACACTACTATTATCATCATCCCAGGTTAAGGATAAAGGGATATCATTACCCAAACCATCATTAATAGTGATACTAGTTTTTTGTGTATCATTGTTTTTATCATTTAAAAGACATCTAGAATGCTCTAGTTGACGAAGAACATCTATAGTAGAGAAATCGTCATCAGAGATTTTAACCCCCATAAGAGTAGCGCGTAAAATAATGGCATTGTCAGATAGAGCAGAGAATTGGTTTTTAGAGTTGGGTATTTCCATACCTTCAACGTCTCGCTTCTTCCTGTTGATGGCCACTTCCTCCACTCTCCCCAATTTCTGCATTTGCCTGCGTGGAGCTTTTTCCTCATGAAACATAGAATCATGGATAGGGGACCCCGATGGAGATTCGACAGTATAAGTGCTGCATTTCTCTCCCTCTTCTGTGGAACCCTCTTCAAGGGGCACAATATGAGGTAGGGAGGGCCAAACCACATAGTCTGACAAGGAAGGAAACATGCTCCCGTGAGTATTTTCATCATGACAGAGGTATAATGGTGAGGGAGGAATAGGAGTAATAATCCCCCACGCACCTTTCTGATTATTGCTCTCAGAAGTGGGAGACCCACCTGTTCTCTCCACCTCCAGCACCTCAAAATTTTCCCCATAGGATGTATTGCCAGTCTGAGAACCATAGTTATTTTTTTCCTCATCTTCATGCTCTCTAGTCATGGTTTCAATCAGCAATTCAGTGTGGTTTCCCTCCTCACTGTCCTCCTCTTCTTCACTTTCTGCAACAGCAGCAAGTCGCTGCGTCCCTTTTTCATAATTTTGGGATGAGTAATTGCCAACCACAGATGCACTAGTTTCTCCTTGCCCAACAGAAGAGGAAGGAAATAAGTCTGTCCTTGCTTTCTTGGGGAAAGAAGGGGATGCACTACTGTCTACAGCAATAGAAGATTGGCTCTTATCTGCTCCCACTGTCATAATTTTTTCAACTTCGTAAAAGAAGTCATAATATTGCTCACCCAACATTCCTTCAGCCGAGGGAGGTATTTTCCTCACCTCCATGCACCCCAGCAAGGCTCTAGCATATTCAGTTTTGTGGATCGTGGCCTCATCCACTTCCAATGTTATCCCCACCAGCCCTCCAACATATGCAATATGTCCAGCACATCTTTTTTCAATAGGAATGTTACGAATCTTCACCCATGCTTTTTCCATGACCCCTTTGGCCCCTATCGAAGCAGACCAAGGAGTAATGCAAACCACAATAGCTCCCTCCTTCAGAGGCATACGCTTCCCATAGCAGCAAGCTCTCTCCACTTCGCTAGCATTTGAAAAGCGCATGACAAACTGAGTAGGGCTAATAGAACGAGCCGTGCAATGCCATTTTTTCTTTCCAGGTTTTCGGGCAAAAATGGCATTAAATTCTTGTTCTATCTCTTTTACTGAGACACATCCTTCCACAACAGTAATCATCACATTGTTTGTTTTTTTAGAATTTTGCCTAGAGGCACACAGATCAGGGATATAGAAAAAGTCCTGTCCCGGAGATTGAAATCCACACATCGATGGAACACATTCCTAGGGCCTCAAAGTCTGACACAATTGAGCCATATGACCTAATTTATTGCATTTTTCACACCGAATGGTAGGACAACGAGGAGCGAAGTGACCTGGGAGGTTGCAGTTGATGCAGAGTTTGCTGGTGGTCGGCGTTGGTGCAGATGGTGGGGGTGGCGGCGCCGTCTTGGTGGTCACCACCGTCTCCTTGGCCGCCCCGCTCATCGCGCGCGCAGCCGCCTCCCATCTGTCTCCGACTTCACCTCCTCCAGATCTCGGGGCCCCAGACGCCGCCGGTGGTGGATCTGGTCGCTGCCAAACCATGTTACGGGTTTGATTTGGCAGCGGTGCCTTGAGCCCGCCATTGAAGCCTCCTCGCGCCGTGTTGTCGCGCCATCCTCCGGATCTTCCTCCGCCTCGATCTCCCATCTCCGCGCTTGACGAGCCTCCTGCCCGCTCCGCCGCAACAACTTGAGCAAAGGAGCGCCCGTCGCCGTCGACCTTGCCGCGCCACCAGCCAAAGGAATCGCTCGGGGAGTGGATCTGAGGACAAACCCAAGCTCTCCCCCGCAGGTGCTCGAAGAGCGGGGCGAGATGTGCGTCTCGTGTGCTCTCTGTGGTGGGGTGGGGAGGAGATGTGGTTCCCCCCGCCTCGCACGCCCTAGAAAATTCCACGTCCAGGGCGCAGTTGGGGCCCTCCTGGCAGTCGGTGCTCACACGCCGCCCATCCGCCATTGGCGGGCGGTGGGTGGGGCTCAAGTCTGCCTTGTCACGGTTCGGCTCGCCCGCCCGGTGAACCGCACTTCTCCCGTGAACCGCGCCATGAACCGGACCGCACGCCGCTGTTGCTGACGACGACCACGTCGCTGGTAACCGCTCCCAAATCTTCGCGAAATGACATGGCAGCGAGATGACGTCACCAATGTTGATGTGCTCCCCCGCATGTAGGAACCGTGCGTCGACCGTAACCCCGCGCCCATCGATCAGGACGATCCTGAGGGTCTCTCGCCGTAGCACCAGTACGCCGTCGTGGAACGAGAGAGAACGCGACTGCAGATCGGCGGCGAAGGAGACGTGCCATCGCACGTCAGGCGTGTCGCATGGTGTCGCATTCATAGCTGATGATGAAAGTAGCAGCACAATTCAGTATCTGCAGTATTGTTCAGTCATTCGAGTACCTGTGTCCCAAGATCTTACATTTGTGACTATAAAATTGCATGTCTGCAAATCAAAGACACTTGACCTCAACTCCTTGTAATAAATCATAATCTAATGAGCCTCGCTTCCGGTTTGAGCAGCACCTAATTTTGTACGTACCCAGCTGCTACATTGTCTTAACCACACTCCTGAAATTTCCAGACAACCTCCTCTGCTCTGTTCTGCATGAGGCAAGAACCTTGGAAGCGTCTGACCAAATTAGGCAACCGAACTTCCTGAATCGTACTGCCACAGATCATAAACAAATCTTCCTGAACCATCTAGATTCGCAAGCCTCAGCAAATCCAAAAATTCACTGCACTTTTATTTTTGACAGTGAAAGAGTTTTCCGTCAGGCAACGAGACTGTAAGAAAACTCTGCAACCGTAGCTGCTATCTTGTATCTTGTACTCCGTCTGTAAAAAAAAGGTCTTAATGTGGTCAAATACCTGTCCTGACAGCAACACCAGGAGACCAGCGTCTCACTTGGCATCTTATTATTTACCCGTGAAAGTCAAACACGAGGCAGGCAACCCACACACATCTATGTAGCATATGATTCAGACGGAATTGGCTGCCGGTTTGGTCTGAAATCACAGGGAAAATGTGAGGACATGTGACAAGATGCCAAGGCCAGATGGAGAGATGGTGACCAGAGATACATCTATCTGCCTACCTACCCATCTACCTTTCTCTCCATGAGAGATATCTCTCCTCCTCACGCTTCTCCATTGGGACGATTCGCCATTGGCCGCGCCATGCTTGCTGGAGCGTTTGGGCTACCTCTGATATGCTCCCCTGAACCAAACGTTACAGCGTTTGTTTAATTTTCTTGGTACTACTACTAAAGAAGAATCTTGCTAGGTAAAGAGTGAGAAAATTAACCTGGGTTGATGATAACATGTCAGCAGTGTGTGTGTCCTCACTCTGATGTCCTCTTGTGCATGTCGATCGCTACTGCTCAGGCATTGGGAAGAATTTTGAGCAGTGTGATCCGGGGCCCATAATGGGCCGAGCTGGCGGATTGATTAGGGAGTTATGGTCGCATTGAAGAAGAGCGGGAAAAGCAAACAGCATGTCCGGATGGCATCTTCAATCTCAAGATGGGAGGAGGAGAAGAACCGAGTGCGGATTTTTGGAGGCCGGGCTCTAATGAGCTCGGTATTTTGAAAATATCAAAAAGCGTATTTGGTAGAACCCTGGGTCCTCAGGTTGTAGGGGAAGACAGCGGGTTGACGGGGGCGAGGACGCGGCGGCCGGCGCACGGGCGCCGTCGCGATCGAGACGGAGGGAGGCGGCGCGCGCGAGAGAGAGGTGGCTAGGGTTTAGGGTCCAGCTCCTCTGGGAGCCGGGTAATAGAATTATTCTTATTGCTTGATCTCAAAATAGTCTTACATCTAGTATATATAACCACGATGCTAAAAAATAAAATAACTTATGGGCCAAGCCCCTAACTAAACCTGCCCGGTGGGCCTCCTACGGGCATAAGTCTGCCCGGTCATAACATCTCTCCCCGCCTGCGCAAACAGCTCGTCCTCGAGCTGAAAGTCTGGGTAGTGTTGGCGGAACTCGTCATGCTGCTCCTAAGTGGCTTCCTCCTCCGGAAGTCCAGCCCACTGAATCAGCACGTACCACACACCGCGACGGAGCTGGGCCTGTAACACCTTCTCCAGGCCTGGAAGGATGCGCCCGTCGAAGGCCGGAGGGAGCGCGGGAGGGGCCACAGGTGGCTCCCCATGGAAAGGCTTCAGCAGCCCCACATGGAAGACGTCCTGGATGCGGGCACCGGCAGGAAGCTGAAGGCGGTAAGCCACCTTCCCGATGCGCTCCAAGACAACAAAGGGCCCGGCGTAACGAAGGCCCAGCTTGCGCTTCACGCGCGGGTCCAGTAGCTACGTAGAGCGGTGAAGGAGACGCAGCCACACCCAATCACCCATCGCAAACTCCGCCTCGCGATGGTGGTCGTCGTAGTAGTGCTTGGCCAGCTGCTGGGCCTGAAGGAGACATTGCCGGACTTCGGCCAACATCTCATCACGGCGCCGCATAAGCTCACGGCCACCTCCGTCCGAGCCGTCGCCGAATCAACCGGTATGATGGCCGGGGGCGGCCTGCCGTAGACCACCTCAAATGGAGTGGCGCGCAGGGCGGAGTGGTAGGAGGTGTTGTAGCAGTATTCCGCCCATGAAAGCCAGTCCACCCAAGCGCGAGGACAATCACCTGTGACACAACGCAAATACATGGCAATCACCTTGTTGACGGCCTCGGATTGGCCATCCGTCTGAGTATGGAAGGCCGTGCTCAGGCGGAGTTTCACGCCCGCCAACCTGAAGAGATCGCGCCAGACATGTCCGGTGAACACCGGGTCCCGATCGCTGACGATCGAAGAGGGAAACCCGTGGAGGTGAACGATACTATCAAAGAAGGCGCGAGCCCCGGAGGCAGCAGTGTAGGGATGACCGAGCGCAATGAAGTGATTGTCGGTGTCAAAACCGGCGGATCTCGGGTAGGGGGTCCCGAACTGTGCGTCTAAGGCGGATGGTAACAGGAGGTAGGGGACACAATGTTTTACCCAGGTTCGGGCCCTCTTGATGGAGGTAAAACCCTACGTCCTGCTTGATTAATATTGATGATATGGGTAGTACAAGAGTAGATCTACCACGAGATCAGAGAGGCTAAACCCTAGAAGCTAGCTTATGGTATGATTGTATGTTGTCCTATGGACTAAAACCCTCCGGTTTATATAGACACCGGAGAGGTTAGGGTTACACAAGGTCGGTTACAAAGGAGGAGATACACATATCCGTATTGCCTAACTTGCCTTCCACGCCAAGTAGAGTCCCATCCGGACACGAGACGAAGTCTTCAATCCTGTATCTTCATAGTCTAACAGTCCGGCCAATGGAGATAGTCCGGCTGTCCGAAGACCCCCTAATCCAGGACTCCCACAGTAGCCCCTGAACCAGGCTTTCAATAACGATGAGTCCAGCGCGCAGTATTGTCTTCGGCATTGCAAGGCGGGTTCCTCCTCCGAATATACCACGGAAGAATTTGAATATAAGGATAGTGTCCAACCCTGCAAAATAAGTTCCACATAACACCGTAGAGAGAAAAATATTTCCACAAATCCAATTTGCTGACTTGTTTTGGCAACACGACATTATGCCACGGCCCAGTGATTATTCAAACCGATTCCTTTAACTAGCCCCGTACATAATGCGAGGCAGTTTTTTGACATGTCTTGTCAAAGCAGAGATCGTGTCCCCTTATCACGGGATTCTCATCAATACGGGTGTGGGTAAACCAACCGTGCCATCGATTACGGCGCTTGGGGGAGAAGCGAGTTTTACCAGGCTAGTGGGGACGCGTAGTTTCGTCCGCCCATATAAAGGGATAAGGATTTACCATTTCATCCACGCCTTCTTCCTCCTTTGCTCATCCACCTTCGCACACTCGAGCTCCAGCGCCCAAGTTCGCATTTCCCACCTCGACCTTCTCCAACCATGTCCGGAGCGGGAGGCAGGTGGATGGTCTCCTCCGTCATGGAGGGACACGTCAAGAAGCTGAGGAGAGCCGGATACTTGCCCGACGACATCGCGCACCGGCTCCCAGAGGAGGGGCAGCTCATCCCCACCCCAGGCCCCATGAGAGGGTAGTGTTCCTCACCCATTTCCTCCGCGGACTGGGATTTCCTCTCCACCCATTTGCCCGGGGGCTCATGTTCTACTACGGCCTGGATTTCCACGATCAAGCCCCGAACTTCATCCTCAACATCTCGGCGTTTATCGTCGTGTGCGAGGCTTTCCTCCGCATCAAGCCCCACTTCGGCTTATGGCTGAAGACTTTCAATGTCAAGCCGAAGGTAGTGAGCGGCCGCCAGGCGGAGTGCGGAGGCGCCATGGTGGGCAAGATGCCCAACGTCACATGGCTCGAGGGCTCCTTCGTGGAGACCATAAAGGGGTGGCAATCGGGGTGGTTCTACATCACCGAGCCTCGTGACCCTACACGGGCAGCGGCCCCCGAGTTCCGATCTAGCTTCCCCACATGGCTTACCTCCTGGCCAGAGAAGGGCCTGTCCTGGGGTAGTTCGGGAGAGCTGAACAGACTCCAAACATGTATTCAAAACATGGTGAACAAGAAGCTCAAACTTGTCAACATAGTGCAGGTCATGCTCCACCGCCGGATCCTCCCGTGCCAGCAACGGGCCTTCAACTTGTGGGAGTTCGACCCGGCGCAGCACCGAACTCTGAACATGCTCTTTGACACAACTCACGAAGATGTCTGGAGGGTGCTATTCAAGAGCGCCGAGGTCCCCCCTCCCATTACTGAGGATCGCGGATTCAGCGCGAAGCGCCAAGCCAGTGTGGTAAGCTGCTTTACCTCTTACAGGATACTTATTTTTCATAGATTGACTCCATGCGGGATCTAAACTCCCGTACCTTTGACAGGACTGGCAGGAGACGGCCGGACAGATCGACTGTCCGACTCCTTTGCTCGAAGGCCCAGCAGACGCTCTTTTGACGAAGATGCTGACTCCGGCACCTTATACAGTGCCGGAGAAGACCAAGAAGGCCAAGGGAACCCGAAAGAGTTCCCGACGCCAGGCGTCATCGGACTCACCGTCCGAGGACTCTACGGCGCAATCCTCCCCCAAAGACGAGGAGGCATAAGAAGATGCTCCCCCTCCAAATGGGGGAGACAAGAAAAGGAAGGCCGCCCCAACTGGGGAGGCCGAAGGGTCCAAGAAGGGGAGGACTCTCCTTCCTGACAGCTCTATCACCGCCGCCGACAGCGAAGACGAGTGGCTGCCCAGGGCCAAGCCCCTGGGGAAGTCGTAAGTATTCGGATACCAGAGTAACTCATAGTATTCCTTTGTCGCACTACTTCACCTAACGCCCAAATATGATCATGTGGGCTGCCTCGAGACCGTATTGATGTATCATCGGACGGCTCCCTGGGCTCGTCGGATATGGATAGCGATCCAGTCCCGACCGCCACCTCCCCTCATCCTGCGGACGACGCCGAGGTGCTGTCTCACGAGGCACCGGGTCGAGGGGAGACAGTCCCGGAGGCGCCTCAAGGCGGCCTCCCGGACTCCGGGAGCCGAGGGGACAAGGCCCCTGAGAGCTCCGAGTTCGGCCCACAGCCGAACACCGCGCCGGAACCTCCAGTGGTTCCGAACTCGGGCAGGCGGCCTCCTTCTAAGAGGGGCGAGACGCCTATACCGGTGACCTCTGTCCATCCAGAGGCGCCGGACAATCTGCTGGAAGCGCTTCGCAGCGCTTCCATCGACGAGGAGAACCGTACTATCATGAGTGCGGTGATCCAGAAGGTTCAGTCCGCCAAGAGCGGATTAACTGAAGCCTGTGCCAGCCTTCTAACAGGCTTTAAGGTAAGTGTTTAAAATATAGGAAAATATTACCGCATAGACAGTTGCCCCTGATGCTCCATTCGGTGTTCACAAAGAAAAGCCGAACAGAGGATCAAACAATATCGCAAGAGTCTAATATGAGTATGTCAATATGCATATGCAGGCTTCGCTGCTGGCGTCCACCACACTGACTGCGGAGGTCGCCGTACTGAAGCAGGACCTTAAAGGGTCCCAGGACGAGCTCGGCCTTGCCAAGAGGCAGCTCGAGGAGAACAAAGGTAAGTAGTACCTAGTCTGTGGATATGTATAAAAAGAGTGCGATTGCAAAATGACAGGATCATCATGAATTTGCTAGGGGCCACGACCAAAGTGGCGACCCTAAAGCAAGCGCTGTCCAAGGCCGAATATAAAGCGGCCAAGGAGCGCACCGAGCGAGAAAAGCAAGAGGCTCGGGTGGGCGAGGTGCAGCAAGAGCTCCAGGCTCTCATGACGAAGCACAAGGCGTTGGAGCTTGACTCGAAGACGCGAGAGTCTGAGCTTGCCGCGGCCCTCGAGAGCGCAAAAAGTGCCAAGGCTGAAGCCCAAAAGGCCCTCCAGGTGATCGACGCAATGAAGAAGATAGCAGCGGGTAAGGCATTCTATATGCAGAGCAAGCATGTAAAAGTAAATTACCGATTACTTACCCAAATTCGGAGCTCTCCAGGAGCATTCGCAGATTTCCCCCGCAGCGTGTCGGATGCCGGACAGTTTTACCAGGCCAAGGAGGGAAGCTCAATGGAGAAGCTATTCTGGTCTCAGTATACTGGGACCGAACACCCGATGCCTCTGAGCGACCAGCTAAAGCAGCTGGTCGAGCTGCACAAGGCGGCCGAGCAGGCCATGAAGGGCCTTATAGTCTGGTTGTGGCTTGGCGACGCCCTTCCGAACAGTTACTTCGGCCTGGTGAGGCGGCTTGTGGATGCCTGCCCACAGCTGGAGGTCGTCAAGCGGTCCGTCTGCATCGAAGGTGCACGCCGGGCTTTCGCCCGTGTGAAGGTGCAGTGGGCCAAGCTAGACGCCGTGAAGCTGATCAAGGAAGGGCCGCCGCAGGGCAAGGAGCATCGCACCCCCGAAATTTATTATGAGGGTGTCCTGAAGGGTGCCCGTCTTGTAGCGGA
This sequence comes from Triticum urartu, assembly GCF_003073215.2. NCBI lineage: Eukaryota > Viridiplantae > Streptophyta > Magnoliopsida > Poales > Poaceae > Triticum > Triticum urartu. Next base: position 34,991,835 of record NC_053022.1, read on the forward strand.
CGAATGTTCAAAGGATGTAATATTTGAGTAAACTTGCTCGTGTGATCCTGTATGATGAAAACTTGTTTCATATGCGCTATGCAACGCTTGTGTGAATTTAAAATATTACCTTCTGTTTGGCTGTTTATCCAATCTGAGAGATGGCTAGTCCTCAGCTTCTGCCCCCATGCCACGAGTGCTGGGGTGTTTGGGATAAACCTGAGCACTCTTGTTCCCATGTTTGGGTCCTTCGAGGGAGGTGCTCAGCACAACGAACAAGGCAACCAGACTAATAATGCTTTATCACTCTCACTTAGACATAGAATTCTATAATTTTAAATTTCGGCGAAGCCCCTGGTATTCGGAAGGCCGAATTCGGGGCGGTATACATGCCTTTAAGCCGGACTGGGCCGGCCCCTCGCTCTAAGCGGCATAAGTCTTTAGGGACTCGAAAACCTCGCCGAACAGCGACCAGTCTCTCGCCTTATCATGACAGTCAGTTTTAGCTTTCTCTACTGAGGTGCTTAGCCCAGCAGAACCGGGGCACAATCGCAGTAGTTCTCCTAGCGCTACCTTAGCCGATAGAGCGGAACGTAAGGTACCAAAACATAGGAGCCGGGCAAACCCAACATTTGACCAAAGACATGATTCAGAGATGATGCATATAATGCTATAAGTTCGGGGTGCCGCACTTGTGAAAGTGTTCGGACTTTTCACACCATATTGTGGGGTACATAAGCCCCTGGTGTATTGGCCGTACCAAAGTGTATGGTTGCAAGGCTTCATTAATGAACACATATATGTATAACAAGAATGCAATAATAGTCGTAATGTTATGCATTGTTTATTCAAAAAGGTGCGTTTAAAGCAGAATGATACAGATGGTGCGATAAGCAAAGAGTAGGACTATGTCCCTTCCAAGGGCAAGCTGAGGAATAGTATTAAATCAAATATTTCGCTCGTTATTATAATCCACCTGGGAATTCCGTGGTGTGACGTAGCTTTCTGCGTCCTTGGTTGCTGCATCATGTGTTCGGCAATAGTGCTGCCAGGCAGGGTTTCCAGAGATTAAGGTCCAGAAAAAGAGAAAAATAACCAAACGGGAAGCCCCTAGTGCGGTTTAAGCCACGTCTTGGGGCGTGCCGCAGTTGTGCCCCCCTTCCCACCTGTGCCCATGGTATTTTTAATGCGTAGTTATGTACGCGTGGCACGAGTTTCGCTGTTTGGCTGGGACTGGGGTGGGGGCCGCATTGCTACGTGAGCTCAGATCGCGCCAGGCGGTCTAGTTGCCGATTGCTCCGAGCGCGCTTGAAGGTGTCCGGGTCTTGAAATGCCGAAGTGGTGGATTGCCTTGAGAGGATGCTTTGCACTTCTGCTGCGAGGGCCGCGGTGTGCTCCTCCGTTCGGAGAGAGCGCTCTGTGTTTCCATTGACTGTAATAACCCCGCGAGGTCCTGGCATCTTGAGCTTGAGGTATGCATAATGTGGTACACATTGAATCTCGCAAATGCGGTTCGCCCGAGCAGTGCATGATAACCACTGCGGAACGGGACTATATCGAAGATTAAATCTTCACTTCGGAAGTTATTCGAGGATCCGAAGACCACTTCCAGTGTAATTGAGCCTGTGCAATGGGCCTCTACGCCTGGAATGACGCCCTTAAAGGTCATTTTTGTGGGTTTGATCCTTGAGGGGTCTATACCCATTTTGCGCACTATGTCCTGATAAAGCAGGTTCAGGCTGCTGCCGCCATCCATAAGGACTCGAGTGAGGTGAAATCTGTCAATGATTGGGTCCAGAACCAGTGCGGCGAATCCGCCATGACGGATACTAGTGGGTTGGTCCCTGCGATCGAAAGTGATCGGATAGGAGGACCATGGATTGAACTTTGGGGCGACTAGCTCCAACGCATATACGTCCCTGAGTGCACGCTTCCGCTCCCTCTTGGGGATGTGGGTTGCGTATATCATGTTCACCGTCCGCACTTGTGGGGGAAACCTCTTCTGTCCTCCGGTGTGTGGCTGCCGAGGCTCCTCCTCGTCATCGCTATGTGGCCCCTTATCCTTGTTTTCGGCAATTAACTTGCCGGCCTGCTTGAACACCCAACAATCCCTGTTGGTGTGATTGGCTGGCTTGTCTGGGGTGCCGTGTATTTGACACGAGCGATCGAGTATACGGTCCAAGCTGGACGGGCCCGGCGTACTTTGTTTGAATGGCTTTTTCCGCTGACCGGGTTTAGAGCCTTTGAATCCGGCATTGACTGTCGTATCCTCGGTATTATCGCTGTTAATGCGGCGCTTATGTTTGTTGCGACGTGACCTGCTATTGCCGTCCTTGGTATCCAAAGTACCATGGTTCTTTGATATGTTATTACGGCGAGCCAGCCGGCTGTCTTCTCCCGCACAAAAGCGGGTCATGAGTGTCGTGAGGGCTGTCATAGATTTCGGCTTTTCCTGACCAAGGTGCCATGCTAGCCATTCGTCGCGGATGTTGTGTTTGAAAGCCGCTAGGGCCTCTGCATCCGGACAATCGACGATTTGATTTTTCTTTGTTAGGAACCGAGTCCAGAATTGCCTGGCCGATTCTTCTGGCTGCTGAATTATGTGGCTCAAGTCATCGTCATCTGGTGGCTGCACATAAGTGCCCTGAAAGTTGTCGAGGAATGCGGCTTCCAGATCTTCCCAACAGCTAATGGCCTCTACTGGCAAGCTGTTAAGCCAATGTCGAGCTGGTCCCTTGAGCTTTAGTGGGAGGTATTTGATGGCGTGTAAGTCATCACCGCGGGCTATGTGGATGTGGAGGAGGAAATCCTCGATCCATACCACGGGATCTGTTGCGCCGTCGTATGATTCAATATATATAGGTTTAAAACCTTCTGGGATTTGATGATCCATTACTTTGTCTGTGAAGCATAAGGGGTGTGCGGCGCCTCTGTATTGGGCTATATCGCGACTCAGCTCGAATGGGTCTTGGCCGCTGTGTTCGGCCCGACCGGATTTACTTTTACTGTATCCGGCGTGACGTTTATCGTCTCGCATAGTGGCGAGCCCTCGTGATCCATAGATCGATCTTGCGTCATTTGCTTTGTCCTCCAATATGTCTCGCAGGCTGGCGTATCTCCCTATGCCTTTTTATTTGAATGGCGTCGGGGTGCAGGCTGAGTTTTTGGCTAGAATGCCTCTCTATCGCGGCCACGAGGTGGCCGATCAGTCGCGTCATACGCTTCTTCCTCTAGTCGGGGTAGCAACCTGCATTTTGGGTAACTCTTGGAGGGGCGCTCGAGTTTATATTCCTCGGCCGCGAGGACTTCAGTCCATCTGTCAGCTAGCAGATCTTGATCAGCTTGAAGCTGCTGCTGCTTTCTCTTCAGGCTATTTGCCGTGGCTATAAGTCGGTGTTTGAAGCGCTCTTGTTCGACGGGATCCTCTGGCACGGCGAATTCATCGTCACCGAGGCTTGCCTCGTCTTCGGAGGGGGGCATGTAATTATCATCCTCCGCCTCTCCATCTGCCGCTCTCTCAGGAGGGCTGGCTCCTCCATCCTCCTGCTCTAAATCTTGCTAGAGGGGATTGTTGTTGTCTTCGGCACTATCCGGAGTGTTATTATCTCCTGTGCCGGTATCACCACTTTTGCTTTGCCGGGACTTAGAGTGGCGCCGCTGACGTCGGCGCTTGGGTTGCTTCTTGGAGGGGTCATCCTCCGCTATCTCGTCGCCATTGCCTTCTTTGGGTGTATCCACCATGTATATATCATATGATGAGGTGCCTGTCCAGTGCCCTGTGGGCAGTGGTTCCTCTTTGTCTCCCGCATCGTCATCCATACCGTCAATGTCTTCGGAGTCGAAGTCGAGCATGTCGGTTAAGTCATCGATAGTGGCTACTAAGTGGGTGGTGGGTGGGCCGCGAATTTCTTTGTCGTCCGTATCCCAGTCCTGCCGGACATAGTTCGGCCAGGATCCTCCTGACAAGGAGAGAGACCTTAATGAGTTCAATATGTCGCTAAAGGGCGAGTGCTGAAAAATATCCGCGGAGGTAAACTCCATGATCGGCGCCCAATCGGATTCGATAGGAACGGGCGCAGGCGGCTCGGAGTCCGTGGCTGGAGAAGGATCTGGCAGTTTGACAACACGGCTCTCGTGCAAGGTAAGGTCGATGTTTGGCTCGATTGCCGCTGAGGGTAAGGCCTCCATGGCGGGGTCCATCCACCCGTCCATGGACGGCGCAACTGGCTCCGTATTGAGGGTCGGAGCGGCTGCCTGTGCGATCTCCTGAACACTGTCTGATGGTAGAGCTAAATCGTACTCATCGTGACCGCGTGATGCATAAGGCAGAGGCTCGAATCCGTTGAAGATCAAGTCTCCACGGATATCGGCCGTGTAGTTTAAGCTTCCAAACCTGACCTGGTGGCCAGGGGCGTAACTTTCAATCTGCTCCAGATGGCCAAGCGAATTGGCCCGTAGTGCAAAGCCGCCGTACACGAAGATCTGTCCGGGGAGAAAAGTCTCACCCTGGACTGCATCGCTATAGATGATAGTAGGAGCCATCATGCCTGACGGTGACGACACATAGGAACTCTCAATGAAAGCACCAACGTCGGTGTCAAAACCGGCGGATCTCGGGTAGGGGGTCCCGAACTGTGCGTCTAAGGCGGATGGTAATAGGAGGCAGGGGACACAATGTTTTACCCAAGTTCGAGCCCTCTTGATGGAGGTAAAACCATACGTCCTGCTTGATTAATATTGATGATATGGGTAGTACAAGAGTAGATCTACCACGAGATCAGAGAGGCTAAACCCTAGAAGCTAGCCTATGGTATGATTGTATGTTGTCCTACGGACTAAAACCCTCCGGTTTATATAGACACCGGAGAGGTTAGGGTTACACAAAGTCGGTACAAAGGAGGAGATACACATATCCATATTGCCTAACTTGCCTTCCACGCCAAGTAGAGTCCCATCCGGACACGAGACGAAGTCTTCAATCCCGTATCTTCATAGTCTAACAGTCCGGCCAATGGAGATAGTCCGGCTGTCCGGAGACCCCCTAATCCAGGACTCCCACAGTGATCATACTTGGAGAAGCGGTCGACCACCGTGATAATGACTGATTTGCCGCCCACCTTAGGGAGGCCCTTGATGAAGTCCATGGAGATATCCGCCCGGACGTGAGACGACACCTCCAAGGGCTGGAGTAGACCAGCCGGCTGTAGTGTCTCCGTCTTGTTGCCCTGGTGTCGGTGTCAAAACCGGCGGATCTCGGGTAGGGGGTCCCGAACTGTGCGTCTAGGATTGATGGTAACAGGAGACAGGGGACAAGATGTTTACCCAGGTTCGAGCCCTCTCTATGGAGGTAATACCCTACGTCCTGCTTGATTGATATTGATGAATAGGAGTGTTATAAGAGTTGATCTACCACAAGATCGTGATGGCTAAACCCTAGAAGCCTAGCCTATATGACTATGGTAAAATGAGTATATCCTTTCCAGACTAACCCGTCCGGTTTATATAGACACCGAGGGGATCTAGGGTTTACATTGTTGGGGAACGTAGTAATTTCAAAAAATTTCCTACGCACACGCAAGATCATGGTGATGCATAGCAACGAGAGGGGAGAGTGTTGTCCACGTACCCTCGTAGACCGGAAGCGGAAGCGTTAGCACAACGCGGTTGATCTAGTCATACGTCTTCACGGCCCGACCGATCAAGCACCGAAACTACGGCACCTCCGAGTTCTGGCACACGTTCAGCTCGATGACGATCCCCGGACTCCGATCCAGAAAAGTGTCGGGGAAGAGTTTCATCAGCATGACAGCATGGTGACGATCTTGATGTTCTACCGTCGCAGGGCTTCGCCTAAGCACCGCTACAATATTATCGAGGATTATGGTGGAGGGGGGCACCTCACACGGCTAAGAGAACGATCACGAAGATCAACTTGTGTCTAGAGATGCCCCCCTGCCCCCGTATATAAAGGAGCAAGGGGGAGAGGCCGGACGGCCCTTGGGGCGCGCCAAGGAGGGGGGAGTCCTCCTCCTAGTACGAGTAGGACTCCCCTTTCCTAGTCCAACTAGGAAGAGAGAAGGGGGAAGGAAAGAGAGGGAGAGGGAGAGGGAAAGAAGGGCCGAGCCCCCCTCCCCTAGTCCAATTCAGACTCCCCATGGGAGGGGGCGCGCCACCTCCTGGGCTGCTGCCCTCTCTCTCCCCTCAGGCCCACTAAGGCCCAATACTTCCCCGGGGGGGGGGGGGGTTCGGTAACCCTTCTGGCACTCCGGTTTTCTCCGAAATCACCCAAAACACTTCCGGTGTGAGAATATAGCCATCCAATATATCGATCTTTATTCTCGACCATTTCGAGACTCCTCGTCCTGTCCATGATCATATCCGGGACTCCGAACAACCTTCGGCACATCAAAATATATAAACTCATAATGAAACTGTCATTGTAACGTTATGCGTGCGGACCCTACGGGTTCGAGAACAATGTAGACATGACCAAGACACATCTCTGGTCAATAACCAATAGCGGAACCTGGATGCTCATATTGGCTCCTACATATTCTACGAAGATGTTTATCGGTCAGACCGCATAACAACATACGTTGTTCCCTTTGTCGTCGGTATGTTACTTGCCCGAGATTCGATCGTCAGTATCTCAATACCTAGTTCAATCTCGTTATCGGCAAGTCTCTTTACTCGTTCCGTAATACATCATCTCACAACTAACTCATTAGTTGCATTGCTTGCAAGGCTTAATTGATGTGCATTACCGAGAGGGCCCAGAGATACCTCTCCGACAATCGGAGTGACAAAGCCTAATCTCGAAATACGCCAACCCAACATGTACCTTTGGAGACACCTTTAGAGCACCTTTATAATCACCCAGTTACGTTGTGACGTTTGCTATCACACAAAGTGTTCCTCCGGCAAACGGGAGTTGCATAATCTCATAGTCACAGGAACATGTATAAGTCATGAAGAAAGCAATAGCAACATACTAAACGATTGGGTGCTAAGCTAATGGAATGGGTCATGTCAATCACATCATTATCCTAATGATGTGATCCCGTTAATCAAATGACAACTCTTTGTCTATGGCTAGGAAACATAACCATCTTTGATCAACGAGTTAGTCAAGTAGAGGCATACTAGTGACACTCTGTTTGTCTATGTATTCACACATGTATCACGTTTCTGGTTAATACAATTCTAGCATGAATAATAAACATTTATCATGATATAAGGAAATAAATAATAACTTTATTATTGCCTCTAGGGCATATTTCCTTCAGTCTCCCACTTGCACTAGAGTCAATAATCTAGATCACATCGCCATGTGATTTAACATCAATAGTTCACATCTTTATGTGGTTAACACCCATAGTTCACATCGACATGTGACCAAAACCCAAAGGGTTTATTGGAGTCAGTAATCTAGTTAACATCGCTATGTAATTAACACCCAAAGAGTACTAAGGTGTGATCATGTTTTGCTTGTGAGATAATTTTAGTCAACGGGTCTGTCACATTCAGATCCGTAAGTATTTTGCTAAGTTCCATGTCTACAAAGCTCTACACGGAGCTACTCTAGCTAATAGCTCCCACTCTCAATATTGAAGGAAATATGCCCTAGAGGCAATAATAAAGTTATTATTTATTTCCTTATATCATGATAAATGTTTATTATTCATGCTAGAATTGTATTAACCGGAAACATAATACATGTGTCAATACATAGAACAACAGAGTGTCACTAGTATGCCTCTACTTGACTAGCTCGTTAATCAAAGATGGTTATGTTTCCTAACCATAAACAAAGAGTTGTTATTTGATTAACGAGATCACATCATTAGGTGAATGATCTGATTGACATGACCCATTCCATTAGCTTAGCACCCGATCGTTTAGTATGTTGCTATTGCTTTCTTCATGACTTATACATGTTCCTATGACTATGAGATTATGCAACTCCCGTTTTCCGGAGGAACACTTTGTGTGCTACCAAATGTCACAACGTAAATGGGTGATTATAAAGGTGCTCTACAGGTGTCTCCAAAGGTACATGTTGGGTTGGCGTATTTCGAGATTAGGATTTTTCACTCAGATTGTCGGAGAGGTATCTCTGGGCCCTCTCGGTAATGCACATCACATAAGCCTTGCAAGCATTGCAACTAATGAGTTAGTTGCAAGATGATGCATTACAAAACGAGTAAAGAGACTTGCCGGTAACGAGATTGAACTAGGTATTGGATACCGACGATCGAATCTCGGGCAAGTAACATACTGATGACAAAGGGAACAACGTATGTTGTTATGCGGTCTGACCGATAAACATCTTCGTAGAATATGTAGGAGCCAATATGGGCATCCAGGTCCCGCTGTTGGTTATTGACCGGAGATTTGTCTCAGTCATGTCTACATTGTTCTCGAACCGTAGGGTCCGCACGCTTAACGTTACGATGACAGTTATTATGAGTTTATGCATTTTGATGTACCGAAGTTAGTTCGGAGTCCCGGATGTGATCACGGACATGACGAGGAGTCTTGAAATGGTCGATACATAAAGATCGATATATTGGACGACTATATTCGGACACAGGAAGTGTTCCGGGTGATTTCGGATAAAACTGGAGTGCCGGAGGGGTTACCGGAACCCCCCGGGGAAGTAATGGGCCTTATTGGGCCTAAGGGGAGAGAGAGGGCAGCAGCCCAGGAGGTGGCGCCCCCCGCCCTCACGGGGAGTCCGAATTGGACTAGGGAGGGGGGGGCCCTCTTTCCCTCTCCCTCTCCCTCTCTTTCCTTCCCCCTCTTGATTCCTAGTTGGACTAGGAAAGGGGAGTCCTACTCCCACTAGGAGGAGGACTCCCCCTCCCTTTGGCGCGCCCCATAGGGCCGGCTGGCCACCCCCTTGCTCCTTTATATACAGGGGCAGGGGGGCACCCTAGGACACACAAGTTGATCCTCGTGATCGTTCCTTAGCCGTGTGCGGTGCCCCCCTCCACCATATTCCACCTCGGTCATATCGTTGTAGTGTTTAGGCGAAGCCCTGCGTCGGTAGAACATCATCATCGTCACCACGCTGTTGTGCTGACGGAACTCAACCCCGAAGCTTTGCTGGATCGGAGCCCGGGGAGCGTCATCGAGCTGTACGTGTGCTAAGAACTCGGAGGTGCCGGAGTAACGGTGCTTGGATCGGTCGGATCGGGAAGACATACGACTACTTCCTCTACGTTGTGTCAACGCTTCCGCTTCGGTCTACGAGGGTACGTAGACAACACTCTCCCCTCTCGTTGCTATGCATCACCATGATCTTGCGTGTGCGTAGGAAAATTTTGAAATTACTACGTTACCCAACAGTGGCATCCGAGCCTAGGTTTTATGGTTTGATGTTATATGCACGAGTAGAACACAAGTGAGTTGTGGGCGATATAAGTCATACTGCCTACCAGCATGTCATACTTTGGTTCGGCGGTATTGTTGGATGAGGCGGCCCAGACCAACATTATGCGTACGCTTACGCGAGACCGGTTCTCCCGACGTGCTTTGCACAAAGGTGGCTTGCGGGTGACTGTTTCTCCAACTTTAGTTGAACCGAGTGTGGCTACGCCCGGTCCTTGCGAAGGTTAAAACGGCATCAACTTGACAAACTATCGTTGTGGTTTTGATGCGTAGGTAAGATTGGTTCTTGCTTAAGCCCGTAGCAGCCACGTAAAACTTGCAACAAACAAAGTAGAGGACGTCTAACTTGTTTTTGCAGGGCATGTTGTGATGTGATATGGTCAAGACATGATGCTAAATTTTATTGTATGAGATGATCATGTTTTGTAACTGAGTTATTGGCAACTGGCAGGAGCATATGGTTGTTGCTTTATTGTATGCAATGCAATCGCGCTGTAATGCTTTACTTTATCACTAAGCGGTAGCGATAGTCATGGAAGCATAAGATTGGCGAGACGACAATGATGCTACGATGGAGATCAAGGTGTCGCACCAGTGACGATGGTGATCATGACGGTGCTTCGGAGATGGAGATCACAAGCACAAGATGATGATGGCCATATCATATCAATTATATTGATTGCATGTGATGTTTATCTTTTATGCATCTTATCTTGCTTTGATTGACGGTAGCATTATAAGATGATCTCTCACTAAATTATCAAGAAGTGTTCTGCCTGAGTATGCACTGTTGCCAAAGTTCGTCGTGCCCAGACACCACGTGATGATCGGGTGTAATAAGCTCTACGTCCATCTACAACGGGTGCAAGCCAGTTTTGCACACGCAGAATACTCAGGTTAAACTTGACGAGCCTAGCATATGCAGATATGGCCTCGAAACACGGAGACCGAAAGGTCGAGCGTGAATCATATAGTAGATATGATCAACATAATGATGTTCACCATTGAAAACTAATCCATTTCACGTGATGATCGGTTATGGTTTAGTTGATTTGGATCACGTGATCACTTAGAGGATTAGAGGGATGTCTATCTAAGTGGGAGTTCTTTAAGTAATTTGATTAATTGAACTTAAATTTATCATGAACTTGGTACCTGATAGTATCTTGGTTATGTATGTTTGATTGTAGATAGATGGCCCGTGCTGTTGTTCCATTGAATTTTAATGCGTTCCTTGAGAAAGCAAAGTTGAAAGATGATGGTAGCAATTACACGGACTAGGTCCGTAACTTGAGGATTATCCTCATTGCTGCACAGAAGAATGACGTCCTAGAAGCACCGCTGGGTGCCAGGCCTGCTGCTGGAGCAACACCAGATGTTATGAACGTCTGGAAGAGCAAAGCTGATGACTACTCGATAGTTCAGTGTGCCATGCTTTACGGCTTAGAATCGGGACTTCAACGACGTTTTGAACGTCATGGAGCATATGAGATGTTCCAGGAGTTGAAGTTAATATTTCAAGCAAATGCCCGAATTGAGAGATATGAAGTCTCCAATAAGTTCTATAGCTGCAAGATGGAGGAGAACAGTTCTGTCAGTGAGCATATACTCAAAATGTCTGGGTATAATAATCACTTGATTCAGATGGGAGTTAATCTTCCAGATGATTGCGTCATTGACAGAATTCTCCAATCACTGCCACCAAGCTACAAGAGCTTCGTGATGAACTATAATATGCAAGGGATGAATAAGACTATTCCCGAGCTCTTCGCAATGCTGAAAGCTGCGGAGGTAGAAATCAAGAAGGAGCATCAAGTGTTGATGGTTAACAAGACCACTAGTTTCAAGAAAAAGGGCAAAGGGAAGAAGAAGGGGAACTTCAAGAAGAACAGCAAGCAAGTTGCTGCTCAGGAGAAGAAACCCAAGTCTGGACCTAAGCCTGAAACTGAGTGCTTCTACTGCAAGCAGACTGGTCACTGGAAGCGGAACTGCCCCAAGTATTTGGCGGATAAGAAGGATGGCAAGGTGAACAAAGGTATATGTGATATACATATTATTGATGTGTACCTTACTAGAGCTCGCAGTAGCACTTGGGTATTTGATACTGGTTCTGTTGCTAATATTTGCAACTCGAAATAGGGACTACGGATTAAGCGAACACTGGCAAAGGACGAGGTGATGATGCGCGTGGGAAATGGTTCCAAAGTCGATGTGATCGCGGTCAGCACGCTACCTCTACATCTACCTTCGGGATTAGTATTAGACCTAAATAATTGTTATTTGGTGCCAGCGTTAAGCATGAACATTATATCTGGATCTTGTTTGATGCGAGATGGTTATTCATTTAAATCAGAGAATAATGGTTGTTCTATTTATATGAGTAATATCTTTTATGGTCATGCACCCTTGAAGAGTGGTCTATTTCTGATGAATCTCGATAGTAGTGATACACATATTCATAATGTTGAAACCAAAAGATGCAGAGTTGATAATGATAGTGCAACTTATTTGTGGCACTGCCGTTTAGGTCATATCGGTGTAAAGCACATGAAGAAACTCCATACTGATGGACTTTTGGAACCACTTGATTATGAATCACTTGGTACTTGCGAACCATGCCTCATGGGCAAGATGACTAAAACACCGTTCTCCGGTACTATGGAGAGAGCAACAGATTTGTTGGAAATCATACATACCGATGTATGTGGTCCGATGAATATTGAGGCTCGTGGCGGATATCGTTATTTTCTCACCTTCATAGATGATTTAAGCAGATATGGGTATATTTACTTAATGAAACACAAGTCTGAAACATTTGAAAAGTTCAAAGAATTTCAGAGTGAAGTTGAAAATCATCGTAACAAGAAAATAAAGTTTCTACGATCTGATCGTGGAGGAGAATATTTGAGTTACGAGTTTGGTGTACATTTGAAACAATGCGGAATAGTTTTGCAACTCACGCCACCCGGAACACCACAGCGTAATGGTGTGTCCGAACGTCGTAATCGTACTTTACTAGATATGGTGCGATCTATGATGTCTCTTACTGATTTACCGCTATCGTTTTGGGGTTATGCTTTAGAGACGGCCGCATTCACGTTAAATAGGGCACCATCAAAATCCGTTGAGACGACGCCTTATGAACTATGGTTTGGCAAGAAACCAAAGTTGTCGTTTCTTAAAGTTTGGGGCTGCGATGCTTATGTGAAAAAGCTTCAACCTGATAAGCTCGAAGCCAAATGGGAGAAATGTGTCTTCATAGGATACCCAAAGGAGACTGTTGGGTACACCTTCTATCACAGTTCCGAAGGCAAGACATTCTTTGCTAAGAATGGATCCTTTCTAGAGAAGGAGTTTCTCTCGAAAGAAGTGAGTGGGAGGAAAGTAGAACTTGACGAGGTAACTGTACCTACTCCCTTATTGGAAAGTAGTACATCACAGAAACCTGTTTCTGCGACACCTACACCAATTAGTGAGGAAGCTAATGATAATGATCATGAAACTTCAGAACAAGATACTACTGAACCTCGTAGATCAACCAGAGTAAGATCCGCACCAGAGTGGTACGGTAATCCTGTTCTGGAAGTCATGCTACTAGATCATGATGAACCTACGAACTATGAAGAAGCGATGGTGAGCCCAGATTCCGCAAAATGGCTTGAAGCCATGAAATCTGAGATGGGATCCATGTATGAGAACAAAGTCTGGACTTTGGTTGACTTGCCCGATGGTCGGCAAGCAATTGAGAATAAATGGATCTTCAAGAAGAAGACTGACACTGACGGTAATGTTACTGTCTACAAAGCTCGACTTGTCGCAAAAGGTTTTTGACAAGTTCAAGGGGTTGACTATGATGAGACCTTCTCACCCGTAGCGATGCTTAAGTCTGTCCGAATCATGTTAGCAATTGCCGCATTTTATGATTATGAAATTTGGCAGATGGATGTCAAAACTGCATTCCTGAATGGATTTCTGAAAGAAGAGTTGTATATGATGCAACCAGAAGGTTTTGTCGATCCAAAGGGAGCTAAGAAAGTGTGCAAGCTCCAGCGATCCATTTATGGACTGGTGCAAGCCTCTCGGAGTTGGAATAAACGCTTTGATAGTGTGATCAAAGCATTTGGTTTTATACAGACTTTTGGAGAAGCCTGTATTTACAAGAAAGCGAGTGGGCGCTCTGTAGCATTTCTGGTATTATATGTAGATGACATATTACTAATCAGAAATGATATAGAATTTCTGGATAGCATGAAGGGATACTTGAATAAGAGTTTTTCAATGAAAGACCTCGGTGAAGTTGCTTACATATTAGGCATAAAGATCTATAGAGATAGATCAAGACGCTTAATTGGACTTTCATAAAGAACATACCTTGACAAGATTTTGAAAAAGTTCAAAATGGATCAAGCAAAGAAAGGGTTCTTGCCTGTGTTACAAGGTGTGAAGTTGAGTCAGACTCAATGCCCGACCACTGCAGAAGATAGAGAGAAAATGAAATATGTTCCCTATGCTTCAGCCATAGGCTCTATCATGTATGCAATGCTGTGTACCAGACCTGATGTGTGCCTTGCTATAAGTTTAGCAGGGAGGTACCAAAGTAATCCAGGAGTGGATCACTGGACAGCGGTCAAGAACATCCTGAAATACCTGAAAAGGACTAAGGATATGTTTCTCGTATATGGAGGTGACAAAGAGCTCATCGTAAACGGTTACGTTCATGCAAGCTTTGACACTGATCCGGACGATTCTAAATCGCAAACCGGATACGTGTTTACATTAAACGGTGGAGCTGTCAGTTGGTGCAGTTCTAAATAAAGCGTTGTGGCAGGATCTACATGTGAAGCGGAGTACATAGCTGCTTCGGAAGCAGCAAACGAAGGAGTCTGGATGAAGGAGTTCATATCCGATCTAGGTGTCATACCTAGTGCATCGGGTCCAATGAAAATCTTTTGTGACAATACTGGTGCAATTGCCTTGGCAAAGGAATCCAGATTTCACAAGAGAACCAAGCACATCAAGAGACGCTTCAATTCCATCCGGGATCTAGTCCAGGTGGGAGACATAGAGATTTGCAAGATACATACGGATCTGAATGTTGCAGATCCATTGACTAAGCCTCTTCCACGAGCAAAACATGATCAGCACCAAGGCTCCATGGGTGTTAGCATCATTACAGTGTAATCTAGATTATTGACTCTAGTGCAAGTGGGAGACTGAAGGACATATGCCCTATAGGCAATAATAAAGTTATTATTTATTTCCTTATATCATTATAAATGTTTATTATTCATGCTAGAATTGTATTAACCGGAAACATAATACATGTGTGAATACATAGACAAATAGAGTGTCACTAGTATGCCTCTACTTGACTAGCTCGTTAATCAAAGATGGTTATGTTTCCTAACCATAAACAAAGAGTTGTTATTTGATTAACGAGATCACATCATTAGGTGAATGATCTGATTGACATGACCCATTCCATTAGCTTAGCACCCGATCGTTTAGTATGTTGCTATTGCTTTCTTCATGACTTATACATGTTCCTATGACTATGAGATTATGCAACTCCCGTTTGCCGGAGGAACACTTTGTGTGCTACCAAACGTCACAACGTAAATGGGTGATTATAAAGGTGCTCTAAAGGTGTCTCCAAAGGTACATGTTGGGTTGGCGTATTTCGAGATTAGGATTTGTCACTCCGATTGTCGGAGAGGTATCTCTGGGCCCTCTCGGTAATGCACATCACATAAGCCTTGCAAGCATTGCAACTAATGAGTTAGTTGCGAGATGATGCATTACAGAACGAGTAAAGAGACTTGCCGGTAACGAGATTGAACTAGGTATTGGATACCGACGATCGAATCTCAGGCAAGTAACATACTGATGACAAAGGGAACAACGTATGTTGTTATGCGGTCTGACCGATAAACATCTTCGTAGAATATGTAGGAGCCAATATGGGCATCCAGGTCCCGCTGTTGGTTATTGACCGGAGGTTTGTCTCAGTCATGTCTACATTGTTCTCGAACCGTAGGGTCCGCACGCTTAACGTTACGATGACAGTTATTATGAGTTTATGCATTTTGATGTACCGAAGTTAGTTCGGAGTCCCGGATGTGATCACAGACATGACGAGGAGTCTTGAAATGGTCGAGACATAAAGATCGATATATTGGACGACTATATTCGGACAACGGAAGTGTTCCGGGTGATTTCGGATAAAACCGGAGTCCCGGAGGGGTTACCGGAACCCCCCGGGGAAGTAATGGGCCTTATTGGGCCTGAGGGGAGAGAGAGGGCAGCAACCCAGGAGGTGGCGCCCCCCCCCTCATGGGGAGTCCGAATTGGACTAGGGAGGGGGGGTGCGGCCCCTCTTTCCCTCTCCCTCTCCCTCTCTTTCCTTCCCCCTCTTGATTCCTAGTTGGACTAGGAAAGGGGAGTCCTACTCCCACTAGGAGGAGGACTCCCCCTCCCTTTGGCGCGCCCCATAGGGCCGGCCGGCCTCCCCCTTGCTCCTTTATATACAGGGGCAGGGGGCACCCTAGGACACACAAGTTGATCCTCGTGATCGTTCCTTAGCCGTGTGCGGTGCCCCCCTCCACCATATTCCACCTCGGTTATATCGTTGTAGTGCTTAGGCGAAGCCCTGCGACGGTAGAACATCATCATCGTCACCACGCCGTTGTGCTGACGGAACTCAACCCTGAAGCTTTGCTGGATCGGAGCCCGGGGAGCGTCATCGAGCTGTACGTGTGCTAAGAACTCGGAGGTGCCGGAGTAACGGTGCTTGGATCGGTCGGATCGGGAAGACGTACGACTACTTCCTCTACGTTGCGTCAACGCTTCCGCTTCGGTCTACAAGGGTACGTAGACAACACTCTCCCCTCTCGTTGCTATGCATAACCATGATCTTGTGTGTGCGTAGGAAAATTTTGAAATTACTACGTTACCCAACAAATATGTATCTAGATCGAGACTTAGAGTCATCCAGATCGGTGTCAAAGCTTGCATCGACGTAACTCTTTACGACGAACTCTTTTATCACCTCCATAATCGAGAAATATTTCCTTAGTTCTCTAAGGATAATTTTGACCGTTGTCCAGTGATCTACTCCTAGATCACTATTGTATTCCCTTGCCAAAAAAATAGTGTAGGGTATACAATAGATCTGGCACACAGCATGGCATACTTTATAGAACCTATGGCTGAGGCATAGGGAATGACTTTTATTCTCTTTCTATCTTATGCCGTGGTCGGGCTTTTAGTCTTACTCAATTTCACACCTTGTTACATAGGCAAGAACTCTTTCTTTGACTATTCCATTTTGAACTACTTCAAAATCTTGTCAAGGTATGTACTCATTGAAAAAACTTATCAAGCGTCTTGATCTATCTCTATAGATCTTGATGCTCAATATGTAAGCAGCTTCACCGAGGTCTTTCTTTAAAAAACTCCTTTCAAACATTCCTTTATGTTTTGCACAATAAATCTACATTATCTCCGATCAACAATATGTCATACACATATACTTATCAGAAATGTTGTAGTGCTCCCACTCACTTTCTTGTAAATACAGGCTTCACCGCAAGTCTGTATAAAATTATATCCGTTGATCAACTTATCAAAGCGTATATTCCAACTCTGAGATGTTTGCACTAGTCCATAGATGGATCGCTGGAGTTTGCATATTTTGTTAGCACCTTTAGGATTGACAAAACCTTCTGGTTGAATCATATACAACTCTTCTTTAATAAATCCATTAAGGAATGTAGTTTTGTTTATCCATTTGCCAGATTTCATAAAATGCAACAATAGCTAACATGATTCGGACAGACTTAAGCATAGATACGAGTGAGAAATTCTCATCGTGGTCAACACCTTGAACTTGTCGAAAACCTTTTTGCGACAATTCTAGCTTTGTAGATAGTAACACTACTATCAGCGTCTGTCTTCCTCTTGAAGATCCATTTAATCTCAATGGCTCGCCGATCTTTGGTCAAGTCAATCAAAGTCCATACTTTGTTCTTATACATGGATCTCATCTCAGATTTCATGGCCTCAAGCCATTTCGCGGAATCTGGGCTCATCATCGCTTCCTCATAATTCATAGGCTCGTCATGGTCAAGTAACATGACCTCCAGAACAGGATTACCGTACCACTCTGGTGTGGATCTCACTCTGGTTTACCTACGAGGTTTCGGTAGTAACTTGATCTGAAGTTACATGATCATCATCATTAGCTTCCTCACTAATTGGTGTAGTAGTCACAGGAACAGATTTCTGTGATGAACTACTTTCCAATAAGGGAGCAGGTACAGTTACCTCATCAAGTTCTACTTTCCTCCCACTCACTTCTTTTGAGAGAAACTCCTTCTCTAGAAAGGATCTATTCTTAGCAACAAATAACTTGCTTTCGGATCTGTGATAGAAGGTGTACCCAACAGTTTCTTTTGGGTATCCTATGAAGACGCACTTCTCCGATTTGGATTTGAGCTTATCAGGTTGAAACTTTTTCACATAAGCATTGCAACCTCAAACTTTAAGAAACGGCAGCTTAGGTTTCTTGCCAAACTATAGTTCATACGGTGTCGTCTCAACGGATTTAGATGGTACCCTATTTAACGTGAATGCAGCTGTCTCTATTGCATAACCTCAAAACTATAGTGGTTAATCGGTAAGAAACATCATAGATTGCACTATATCCAATAATAGTACGGTTATGACGTTCGGACACACCATTATGCTGTGGTGTTCCAGGTGGCACGATTTTGTGAAACTTTTCCACATTGTTTTAATTGAAGACCAAACTCGTAACTCAAATATTTATCTCTGCGATCAGATCGTAGAAACTTTATTTTCTTGTCACGATGATTTTCCACTTCACTCTAAAGTTTTTGAACTTTTCAAATGTTTCAGACTTATGTTTCATCAAGTAGATATATACCCATATCTACTTAAATCATCTGTGAAGGTCAGAAAATAACGATACCCGTCGCGAGCCTCAACATTCATCGGACTGCATACATCAGTATGTATTATTTCAAATAAGTTAGTTGCTTGCTCCATTGCTCCAGAGAACGGAGTCTTAGTCATCTTGCCCATGAGGCATGGTTCGTAAGCATCAACTGATTCATAATGAAGTGATTCCAAAAGCCCATCAGCATGGATTTTCTTCATGCGCTTTACACCAATATGACCTAAACGACAGTGCCACAAATAAGTTGCACTATCATTATTAACTTTGCATCTTTTGGTTTCAATATTATGAACATGTGTATCACTACGATCGAGATCCAACGAACCATTTTCATTGGGTGTGTAACCATATAAGGTTTTATTCATGTAAACAGAACAACAATTTATTCTCTTACTTAAATGAATAACCGTATTGCAATAAACATGATCAAATCATATTCATGCTCAACGCAAACACCAAATAACACTTATTTAGGTTCAACACTAATCCCAAAAGTATAGGGAGTGTGCGATGATGATCACATCAATCTTGGAACCACTTCCAACACACATCGTCACTTCACCCTTAACTAGTCTATGTTCATTCTGCAACTCTCGTTTCGAGTTACTACTCTTAGCAACTGAACCAGTATCAAATACCGAGGGGTTGCTATGAACACTAGTAAAATACACATCAATAATTTGTATATCAAATATACCTTTGTTCACTTTGCCATCCTTCTTATCCGCCAAATACTTGGGGCAGTTCCGCTTCCAGTGACCAGTCCCTTTGCAGTTGAAGCACTTAGTCTCAGGCTTAGGACCAGACTTGGGCTTCTTCACTTGAGCAGCAACTTGCTTGCCGTTCTTCTTGAAGTTCCCTTTATTTCACTTTGCCCTTTTCTTGAAACTAGTGGTCTTGTTAATCATCAACACTTGATGCTCTTTCTTGATTTCTACCTTCATCGATTTCATCATCATGAAAAGCTCGGGAATCGTTTCCGTTATCCCTTGTATATCATAGTTCATCACGAAGTTCTACTAACTTGGTGATGGTGACTAGAGAATTCTGTCAATCACTATTTTATCTGGAAGATTAACTCCCACTTGATTCAAGCGATTGTAGTACCCAGACAATCTGAGCACATGCTCACTGCTTGAGCTCTTCTCCTCCATCTTTTAGCTATAGAACTTGTTGGAGACTTCATATCTCTCAACTCGGTTATTTACTTGAAATATTAACTTCAACTCCTGGAACATCTCATATGGTCCATGACGTTGAAAACGTCTTTGAAGTCCTGATTCTAAGCCGTTTAAGCATGGTGCACTAAACTATCAAGTAGTCATCATATTGAGCTAGACAAACGTTCATAACATCTGCATCTGCTCCTGCAATAGGTTTGTCACCTAGCGGTGCATCAAGGACATAATTCTTCTGTGCAGCAATGAGGATAAACCTCAGATCACGGATCCAATCCGCATCATTGCTACTAACATCTTTCAACTTACTTTTCTCTAGGAACATATCAAAAATAAAACAGGGGAGCTAAACGCGAGCTATTGATCTACAACATAGATATGCTAATACTACCAGGACTAAGTTCATGATAAATTAAAGTTCAATTAATCATATTACTTAAGAACTCCCACTTAGAAAGACATCCCTCTAATCTTCTAAGTGATCACATGATCCAAATCAACTAAATCATAACCGATCATCACGTGAAATGGAGTAGCTTTCAATGGTGAACATCAATATGTTGATCATATCTACTATATGATTCATGCTCGACCTTTCGGTCTCAGTGTTCCGAGGCCATATCTGCATATGCTAGGCTCGTCAAGATTAACCTGAGTATTCTGCGTGTGCAAAACTGGCTTGCACTCGTTGTAGATGGACGTTGAGCTTATCACACCCCATCATCACGTGGTGTCTAGGCACGACGAACTTTGGCAACGGTGCAAACTCGGGGAGAACACTTTTATCTTGAAATTTAGTGAGAGATCATCTTATAATGCTACTATCAATCAAAGCAAGATAAGATGCATAAATGATAAACATCACATGCAATCAATATAAGTGATATGATATGGCCATCATCATCTTATGCTTGTGATCTCCATCTCCGAAGCACTGTCATGATCACCATCGTCACCGGCGCGACACCTTGATCACCATCGTAGCATCATTTTCCTCTCGCCAATCTTATGCTTCCACGACTATCGCTACCGCTTAGTGATAAAGTAAAGCATTACAGCACAATTGCATTGCATACAATAAAGCGACAACCATATGGCTCCTTCTAGTTGCCGATAACTCGGTTACAAAACATGATCATCTCATACAATAAAATTTAGCATCATGTCTTGACCATATCACATCACAACATGCCCTGCAAAAACAAGTTAGATGTCCTCTACTTTGTTGTTGCAAGTTTTACGTGGCTGCTACAGGCTTAAGCAAGAACCAATCTTACCTACGCATCAAAACCACAACGATAGTTTGTCAAGTTGGTGCTATTTTAACGTTCACAAGGACCGGGCGTAGCCACACTCAGTTCAACTAAAGTTGGAGAAACTAACACCCGCCAGCCACCTGTGTGCAAAGCACGTCGGTAGAACCAGTCTCGCGTAAGCGTACGCGTAATGTCGGTCCGGACCGCTTCATCCAACAATACCGCCGAACCAAAGTATGACATGCTGGTAAGCAGTATGACTTATATCGCCCACAACTCACTTGTGTTCTACTCGTGCACAACATCAACGCATAAAACCTAGGCTCGGATGCCACTGTTGGGGAACGTAGTAATTTCAAAAAAATTCCTACGCACACGCAAGATCATGGTGATGCATAGCAACGAGAGGGGAGAGTGTTGTCCACGTACCCTTGTAGACCAGAAGCGGAAGCGTTAGCACAGCGCGGTTGATGTAGTCGTACGTCTTCACGGCTCGACCGATCAAGCACCAAAACTACGGCACCTCCGAGTTCTAGCACACGTTCAGCTCGATGACGATCCCCGGACTCCGATCCAGCAAAGTGTCGGGGAAGAGTTTCGTCAGCACGATGGCGTGGTGACGATCTTGATGTTCTACCGTCGCAGGGCTTCGTCTAAGCACCGCTACAATATTATCGAGGATTATGGTGGAGGGGGGCACCGCACACGGCTAAGAGAACGATCACGAAGATCAACTTGTGTCTAGAGGTGCCCCCTGCCCTGTATATAAAGGAGCAAGGGGGAGAGGCCGGCCGGCCCTTGGGGCGCGCCAAGGAGGGGGGAGTCCTCCTCCTAGTAGGAGTAGGACTCCCCTTTCCTAGTCCAACTAGGAAGAGAGAAGGGGGAAGGAAAGAGAGGGAGAGGGAGAGGGAAAGAGGGGCCGCGCCCCCCTCCCCTAGTCCAATTCGGACTCCCCATGGGAGGGGGCGCGCCACCTCCTGGGCTGCTGCCGTCTCTCTCCCCTCAGGCCCACTAAGGCCCAATACTTCCCCGGGGGGGTTTCGGTAACCATTCCGGCACTCCGGTTTTCTCCGAAATCACACGAAACACTTCCGGTGTCCGAATATAGCCGTCCAATATATCGATCTTTATGTCTCGACCATTTCGAGACTCCTCATCATGTCCGTGATCATATCCGGGACTCCGAACAACCTTCGGTACATCAAAATATATAAACTCATAATGAAACTATCATCGTAATGTTAAGCGTGCGGACCCTACGGGTTTGAGAACAATGTAGACATGACCGAGACACGTCACCGGTCAATAATCAATAGCGGAACCAGGATGCTCATATTGGCTCCTACATATTCTACGAAGATCTTTATCGGTCAGACCGCATAACAACATACATTGTTCCCTTTGTCATTGGTATGTTACTTGCCCGAGATTCGATCGTCGGTATCTCAATACCTAGTTCAATCTCGTTATCGGCAAGTCTCTTTACTCGTTCCGTAATACATCATCTCACAACTAACTCATCAGATGCATTGCTTGCAAGGCTTAATTGATGTGCATTACCGAGAGGGCCCAGAGACACCTCTCCGACAATCGGAGTGACAAATCCTAATCTCGAAATACGCCAACCCAACATGTACCTCTGGAGACACCTGTAGAGCACCTTTATAATCACCCAGTTACATTGTGACGTTTGGTAGCACACAAAGTGTTCCTCCGGCAAATGGGAGTTGCATAATCTCATAGTCACAGGAACATGTATAAGTCATGAAGAAAGCAATAGCAACATACTAAACGATCGGGTGCTAAGCTAATGGAATGAGTCATGTCAATCACATCATTCTCCTAATGATGTGATCCCGTTAATCAAATGACAACTCTTTGTCTATGGCTAGGAAACATAACCATCTTTGATCAACGAGCTAGTCAAGTAGAGGCATACTAGTGACACTCTGTTTGTCTATGCATTCACACATGTACCATGTTTCCGGTTAATACAATTCTAGCATCAATAATAAACATTTATCATGATATAAGGAAATAAATAATAACTTTATTATTGCCTCTAGGGCATATTTCCTTCATACATAGAGTCGGTTACATAAGAAGGAATCTTCATAGTCGGTCGCCAAGCTTGCCTTCCACGCCAAGGAGAGTCCAATCCGGGCACAGGTACAGTCTTCGGCCTTCATGTCTTCACAGCCCATCAGTACGGCCCACGGATAACTGGCCGGACGCCCGAGGAGCCCTTAGTCTAGGACTCCCTCAGTAGCCCCTGAACCTGGCTTCAATGACGAGGAGTCTGACGCGCAGATAGTTTTCGGCATTGCAAGGCGGGTTCCCTTCTATCCGAACTTCAAGATAGTCGTTGCATGCGATGATAGTATCTGGACCTGTCACACACACCATACATAACCGTAGAGAGAATATATATTTTTACACGAGTCTAATTTGCTGACAGCTTTTACAATATGACATCACGTCTTTCCGGTCATAATTTTGAACCGTTTTTCGTTTGCCGCTCCACGTTTCGAGACGCGGTTGCCATTGGCACATCTTGTCGAAGCAGAGATCGTGCTCCCTTATTACGGAATCTCATCAATACGGGCGTGGGTAACCTAACAGTGCCGTTTATATAGCCCTTGGGAATAAGCGAATCTTAAGGCGAGTGAGGAGGCATTCAATATTCCTTGCCTTTATAAGGGGATAAGGATCCCCTCTTCCTCTCTCACGCCCTCTCTCTGTCTCCACCTTTCCAATCTCGAGCTCCAGCGCCCAAGTTCTCATCTCCTTTTCACCCAAGAAACCATGTTCGGATCCGAAGGTCAGGGCAAGTGGATGGTCTCCTCTGTCAAGGAGGAGAACATTACGGAGCTTCGGGTGGCCGGATACTTGGCGAAGGAGATCACTCACCGCTTGCCGACCGAGGGACAAGTCGTCCCCACGCCGAAGCGCACCGAGAGGGTAGTGTTCATTCCCCATTTCTTCCGCGGGCTAGGGTTTCCACTCCACCCTTTCTTCCTCGGGCTGATGTATTATTACGAGATAGATTTCCATGATCTATCCCCAAATTCCTTCCTCAACATCTCGGCGTTTATCATCGTGTGCGAGGCCTTCCTCCGCATCCAAACCCACTTCGGGTCGTGGCTCAAAGTCTTCAACGTGAAGCCGATGGTGGTGGACGACCAGCACACGGAGTGCGGAGGAGCTATGGTGAGCAAGCTGTCCAACGTATCCTGACCCAAAGGCACTTTTGTGGACACAGTGAAGGAGTGGCAGAAGCAGTGGTTCTACATCACAGTACCTCGCGGCACCACCTGGGCCACAGCTGCCGAATTCCGATCCGGCGCTCCCATGCGACTCACCTCCTGGGTCGAGAAGAGTCCGGACTGGGGTTCCCCCGACGAGGTGATAGCGCCGCAGACGCGCTTTCAGAGCATGTCAACCAAGAAAGTCAATCTCGTTGATGTGATCCAGGTGATGCTGGTTCGCTGTGCCAGCGCCGAAGCCGTCCTCTGTGGGAATTCAACGCGAAAAAGGATCTGATCCTGGTGAGGCTCTTCGAGACTACTCATGAATGCGCATGGAAGTTGCTCTTTAAGGGCAACGAGAAACCACCAGCCACGGATTCAGACTGAGCTCACAATTGTAAACACCTCGCCTGTGAGGTATGCTCTTTTTTGATGTATCCCCAACTTAATCGTTTCAAGGATGATGTCTGAGCTTATCATTGCATTTCCAGGACTGGATGGAGAGGGCGAAGCGGATCCAGTGTCCGGCTCTACTGCCTGAAGAACAGGTCATCCCGCGTCTAGCGAAGATGCTGGTGTCGGCGCCTTATAAGGCGCCGGAGAAGACGGCCAAGGGGGCCAAGAGTGGCCCCGTCGCAAAGGCACTTGGGACGTGACGTCCGAAGACGACGAAGTTCATTCCTCCATCCCTGAGGACAATGGCGAGAAAGAGGAGGAGGAGGAAAGCGACCCTGCCCCTGAGGAGAGGAAGAAGAAGAGGGTGGCTTCGGCACATCCGGAGGCGGAAGCGCCCAAGAAGGGGAAGAGCGTCCCCGCGGTCAACACCGCGTGGGATGCCGATAGTAGTCCGGAAAGACGCCCCCCGCACTAAGCCCCTGGCCGCATCGTAAGTGACATGGCTCGCTCATGCGCGCATCCGTACCTTTCTCTACATTATCTTGACATAGTTAATTGTACTATTGCAGTCCGGCCCGCGACCTTATGCAACGATCCTCATTTGGAGGTTCGTTGGCTCCGGCGGAGATGGCGAGCATGTCGCCACCGCGTGCTTATTCCCCTGGGGCCATGGATGACACCGAAGTGTTATCCCGGAGGACCGCTCCGAACCGGGGAGGAGCCCAGGACGCTGTTCGGGAGGCGCCACAAGGCGAGATCTCCACTATCGGACACATGGAGCCAATCCCCATGGAGATTGGTGAATGCTACGTCTTGAGCTTGTGTTGGTTTTCCCCGAAGAGGAAGGGACGATGCAACAGAGTAGCGTAAGTATTTCCCTCAGTTTTTGAGAACCAATGTATCAATCCAGTAGGAGGCCACGCTCAAGTCCCTCGTACCTGCACAAAGCAATAGCTACTCACAACCAACGCGATTAGGGGTTGTCAATCCCTTCACGGTCACTTACGAGAGTGAGATCTGATAGATATAATATTTTTTGGTATTTTTGGTATAAAGATGCAAAGTAAAAAGTAAAAGCAAAGCAAGATTAAAGTGATGGAGATTGATAGATGAGAATAGACCCGGGGGCCATAGGTTTCACTAGTGGCTTCTCTCAAGAGCATAAGTATTCTACGGTGGGTGAACAAATTACTGTTGAGCAATTGACAGAATTGAGCATAGTTATGAGAATATCTAGGCATGATCATGTATATAGGCATCATGTCCATGACAAGTAGATCGAAACGATTCTACATCTACTACTATTACTCCACTCATCGACCGCTATCCAGCATGCATCTAGAGTATTAAGTTAAAAACAGAGTAAT